>NW_012130079.1:105377-108021 GCF_000143395.1 Atta cephalotes
TTCGTAGTGCCTAGTGGGCATGATTCTTGATAAAAAATTTGCAATAGAGAAACTAATTTATTATTAGAAAGATATCAGCTAGTTCAGTAGTGTAGTGTGTAGTAACCGATTTGTCAGAGGGGAAATTTACTTTCGCTTTGGACGCAAAGAAAAGATCTTAAATGCTGCAGGGAAAATATTGAGATATATTAATTTTTCATATGGCAACGCTGGTCCAACTCCACATATGGCTAACCACATATGGCAAGTTAGCGTGCCTGCTTCTTTTCTATATGTGTAGTAATTGAAAGCGTTATCCCTTGATTAGCATCCTAAACAGTTTTCTGTTTAATTACTCATATTTCATAAAGATATTTCATAAAGAACTTTGAAAGATATTTTAATGTTGCCTCATATATCGATTTTACCTGCTTATTTGGTAATTTTTAGAAATTAATATCTCATTAACTGTTGCGATCATTACAAAATAGTAAAAGACTTTTCGATTCAATTTTTCATAAACGATACGTACGTGCCGGCTCCTGTGGCTCTAAATTATCCTATATAATATACTAAATGATAATAATATAATTCTTTTCAATGTAAACTATGTACTAGTAACTAATCCTGCTTCAGTCGAACAATTTAATCAAAAGTTTAATTAAAAGTCAGCGATGCGATACGAAGGTATAACTGCTTTTCCTAGTTGTTAGGATTATGTTATTGAATAAATGTCGATTGACGAACAAATTGCAATTTGCAGTGCTAGATTTTTCGAAATAATGTTTGTCTCTGTAAATTGATATTTCACTATCCATTTTATTGCGTGTTACTATTCATTGAATGTTTATTGTTATCTATACAGTACTTATCTTTAAAATTTAAATTAAAATTTTAAAAACTTATCTTTAAAAAAAAACTTATCTTTAAAAAAAAAGAATGAAAAAGAAGCTAATAATCGTGTTCCTCGAAAAAAATTATATAAATTAATTAACATATATATATTAAATTAAAAAGTATAACGTAAAAAGTATACCCAAGTGGTACTGTCTTTTCACTGAAGGTTCTTATTTCAATCTAAATAATAGTGGTTTAATTCTTCCTCGAAAATTATTATATTGCAGAATTTATTTTACTCAAGTCAAGTGATATGTATCATTTATATAAAAAATCTGATCCAATGATTGGTCAAATTAAATTGCATATCAAAAATTAAATATAAAGAATATGATCCAATTGATATGATACTATTATTAATTTTTATACGTTGAAACATATATATATATATACACATTTTTTACAAAAAAAATTGTTCTATTTATTTAAAAATAGATCTTTTAATAAGAATACAAAGATAAATATTTAGACTTCATCGTATGAAAATTAATAATAGTATCAATTAGATATTCTTTATTTAATTCGGCAATGGAATAATATAAAATCACAGAAGAAATATGTATTTAAGCACTAAAAATCCGCTTCAACTAAATGTAATATTCTTATTTAAAAGTTGAAATATTTGTTTGAAATCTAAATTTATATTTAAAGAAAGCAATCGAACGATAAGGATGCTCGCACGAAATACGAAAGATCCGGGTTCAAATTTCGATCGAGGTAATATTTTTCGCAATAAGTTCTTTACAGATTCTAAAATGCTATAGTAATATCTAATTAACAATTTAATTTTTGAGGTAGCATTATTAATATTTCAGATTGTCCAAAAATAATTAGCGCGCAGTCTTATTTCTAACATAAGTTAAATTTATTTAAAAAAGACATATATTAGTTTAATTCTGATTGTTCTAATCATCTAATTTTGACTGTTTCTCATTAGTTGATGTATGCACTTAAACTTTATTCTGTTTCTAATCTTATTATTATCTAAAGAATACTAAAGAATAATTAAATTCTTACTTTTCCAAATGCCAAACTAATATCTTTCAATTAAAATGCATCTTACTATCATCGACGCCAGTGGAGTATGTCTGAACAACAGATGTAGGTATGTATGTGTATGTGTAAGAGTGACGGAATACACTAAGCGAGTTAAGCATGGGGGTGCTATATTTTTTAAGGTCATCAGTATCCCCAGTGATGGGCAAAGCATTTTGCCGCTCCTAGGTGACTTTATTAATTTAATTTTATAAAAGGGAAAACAGATTAAAAAAAATGATTTATACCCCCCCCGCATTGCTGGTAAAAACATTCAATAATCCTTAATATATTAAATATATTTTTAATTCAATAATCCTTAATATATTATAATATATTTTTAACTGTATATTTAAAATATCATTTCTGTTAAAATATGCTCGATAATTCGTCCAAAAACGTTAGATTGACAAATTAAAAATTTATCTCAACTATGTGAAAATTTTCTGTCTTCAAAAATTTGCCGTCCTAAGCAAGTGCCTTGTTTGTCTGCGTTTATCTATTATTAAGTATCCCTAGAATGCAGAATCCGGCGAACTCATAAACTTTTCTGTTTATTGGGTCAGAATCAGATAAAAATTTGGCGAAACCAATCACCATTCTTTCTTTTTATTATTTACTTTCTCTCTCTCTCTCTTCTCTCTCCTTCTCTCTTCTTCTTCTTCTTCTTCGTTACTTTCGTTTCTTTCGTTTCGTTCGTTACGTTAGTTAGTTAGTTAGTTAGTTGTTAGTT
>NW_012130079.1:108041-121225 GCF_000143395.1 Atta cephalotes
TTTTACTTGTTTAGTTTGGGTTCGTAGAATACTAGATAAAATTTAAGGTCGAAACCGAACTACTACCTACTTCTTTCTTTTATTTATTTACTTTCTCTCTCTCTCTCTCTCTCTCTCTCTCTCTCTTTCTTTCGATCTATTCGTTTTTGTTGCATTAGTGTAGATGTGTGTTCGCAATTTTTAAGGGCTCATGTTCGCTGGATTCTGTAAATAATATTCTATAGATAAGACGCCTAAATGACGCGTACAGAATATTGTACACAATAAAATAAGATACATTTTTTTAATTAATTGCGAAATATATATATATATATATATACAAAAATTGTGAATTGAACTATATATGCAATATTAATAACTATTAAAAAATATTGATATACTAGTGAATATTAGTTGTGATGATTTATAACTAGAGAAAAGTTTCTTTGATTAAAAGGAATTTGTTTGAATCAAAGAAATTTGTACATTGCTATGCATGATTAAAGAAACATTTCTTTGAACGTCATTTCTTGAAATAAAAATTTTTATTTCTCTGAAAGGTATTTTGATTAAAAAAAAAAATCGACGAAAGAAACGATTTCTTCAATTTAAACATAATTTTTCTCTGGGTGTATTTTATTATAATATAATCGTTTAATTTAGTTTTACAGCCTTTCTCACTTTTAAAAGGTATTTTCTAAATTAATATATGCAAGTAGTTTTTGTAATTAATAACTAAGTTAAGACAGTTTTAGGAAATTTCAAAGTGACTAAAGAATTCTGCCAATTCTCTTTTATAACTTGAATTAGTATCTTTTGTAATAAAACAATTTTATTAATTAATTACTAACAAAATTTTTATATAATTCAATACGCGCGTCACTCTTTTATCGTACTATGTAACATTGCACAAACGTATACGTGCGTACATGCGGGACGCCAAATAGTTTAGCGCTGTCCATGTATGTATAAAAATTGTACGTATAAAAATTGTTTGTTAGAGGGAATATTTGAAAAATTCCAGTTTTAAAAAAATAAAATTTATGCTGTAAATTAAATATGAATATGTATTGTTTCTAAATTATTTTCTTAAAAGTGATATTATATTAGAATTGTCTAGACAAAACAATATATAATTTCATTTTTTATCTAGATTTAAAATAAAATCAGTTTTATCTCATCTAAGATACATATAATTTAACCCTTTGTCAAGATAATTTTATCTAGCCGCAGCTACTATCATTGAGATAATAAATCGTTTGAAAATTGCATGTGTATATTCGTATAGCCTTGGCTAAAAATATATGCTCTTATAAATTGACGTAAACATTTTATATTTAACAAAAAATAAATTAGGAAATAGTTTTATTAAAAAAATGATGTTTATTTTTATAATAATTTTTATATCTTTTTAATTTTTCTTAAATCTATTCTACAATGTGCTCTTTGTTTCCTGTTTCTTGCTTTTTACCTTTGCTTTTTTCTCCTTTGTAACCGTTTTATTGATAATTATATTTCTTGCTACGTATTTCTTGTTTCTTTCGAAATTCGTTAACTTTATCTCGGCATCATAAAACAAAAAAACGGATAAGAAAAAGGTAAGATATAAAAGGAAAGAAACAGGAAATAAAACACTTTTAGAACAATCATTAGGTTTTTGTTATTTCTTCAAAAAAAATGCTTTAAAAAATAAACCGAGAGTTTTATATTTATGATTAAGGCAGTATTATGATAAAATAATAAATAGAATTAAATCCTGGCATATTGCACGACATTATAGCGCAAAAAATTGTACGAGACGTCCACAACATCTTCGCAAACACGACGTCTTAATGCATCGTTGCATTTCTATCGATCATCGGTGAATATTCTCTGAGAGTGTTTTCCAATAATTATGGTCATTCTTTTTGAGCGACTTTGATAGAATTGTACACTTTGCACAACTTTGATAGAGTTTTACGAAAGAGAACAAGTCGAGATAAGATAAATGAACTAAAAATCGAACACAACGCAAACTTTTGTGTGTTCTTATTTTGCATATATGTATATTTCTTGAAGACAAAAAGGGACATTTAAAAAAATTCAATATTAATTGTCGTAATTAAATTTTAATAGATAAACATTTTTAAACACTTATTAATGAAACACGTAAACAATATATTAATATATTTTTAAATAACTAATAATACTTAATGATGTAGATATAACATCACATGGGATCAATAAAAATTACATAAAGTTACGAGATCACATTTTATTTTTCAAAATTATATTTTTCTACTGAATGTATTTTATAATATAATATCTAAGTTTTTAAATAAAAAATCATAAAATTCTTCACATTTTAGTTGAAAGTACGGGATATGTTGAATATCTTAATTACAGAAATTAAATTTGATAATCGTAAGGCGTGGAAATCGTAATAAGATACTCAGGGTATTTCTAATACGAAATAATTCATGTTCTCATGTCGTAGTGAAAATCGTTGCTAAAATATAAATGTTATTGTACAATAATAAAAAGGACAACCGGAATGAACGTCGAGTGCCTATTTCTGCTTGATTTCAACTATCAGAAGACGAGTTTTGGGTATAATGTATCGCATACTCATTTTTCGCGCACCTTGGCTGTGTTTATTTGTATTTAAGAAACATTAAATAAAAAATTACAATACTGATATACAATACTTTGCGTTTTATTATCGATTTCTTGAGGCATCTCGTATTAGGAGCGCAACTTTTTGACTTTGCAATTTGCTCACTTTTTACATTTTTTAATTTTCAAAAAAAAATGGAGATTGAATTAAATTTTATATAACATTATCTTAAAGGTTATTAAATTTCTTTTAAAATGACCTATTATTTTTTTAAATTCTGCTTATAGACTTCTAGCATTTATCCAAAATGAACTCGGTATCTCATAATAATAGGGACCTTTTCTCTACATATATTCGTTCATTGACTGTCTCTCAAGTATGCGAGTAAAAATAATTGTTAACAAAGTTTAATTTTTACGAATGAGACTAAAATAATAACATCGAAGAATATTTATTTACGTGATGCGCAGACACAACGTGCGCTACGCGAGGTGAGCGATTACATGCAATTGTCGTGGCGCTAATGCAGCGGCGCTAAGCTGATAGTTTCGTTTAATCTTATAGCATTATCTTCTTTCTTGACAAAATTATAACTTTTGTTATCTACCCATATTACATATTTTCAACCTCGACCTTTCCTAGTTACATTCTACGCAGTAAGAAACATTTTGTTGAATCCTATTAGTATTAGAATTTTTGTATTTAATTTTTACGTACCTGCAAGTTAATTCTATATGTGATTATATCATTTGAATATTTTATGTTAAAATTATGTTTAACATTTTTTTAATACTGAAGTAACACAATTTATGAGTATAAAAATAATGTAGTTTTAAATCGTAAAGTCTAAGATAATTGAATAAAAGATAAATGTACATACATATTAATTTAATTTTTGATAAATGTTAAATGCTGCTAAAGAAATATGCTTCCTCAATTTGTTTCCAAATTATGACAGTCTCACATTTTTTACGTTAATTATTTTGTATTGTGTAATTTTGTATTGCGCTGTAACATATTCATTTTGTAAAATTAACAAAAAAATTTGGGTCGATCGTTTTGGGAAAATGTTAACGTTAAATTTAACACACAATTTTTCCACTTGTGTGTTCAAGTAAATATTTCCATCTTCTCTAGCAGAATTATATGATTAACGTGCAGTCTCTCGCAGAATTATCAGCTTTAATTTTTCATATAGCAGCAAAAAGAAATTAAATTTGACCTCATCTGTCCATCGTAATACGACGTAGTATTTTTCAGGTTATTCGCGTGTGTGATTACAGTGCACCATCATGTTGATTGGTTTATTTATTCGGACTCTTGACGGAAAGAAGTTAAGTTGATTAAAGCATGCAAGATTAAAGTGTAATAGTTTCCATGTGTGTACTATCTTCTACTGCTCGGAATTTTCCAATGTTCGAACAGATCAACTTCAAGTAGTAGACATTCAATTATCGACTCTCTTGTGAAATAATCAAAGGCAAATCGCGAGCCGTAACCAAAAGGATTTAATATAAAAATAACTCAAGAGCAACAATATTTTGAAACAGGAAAGACACCTGAAATTTAGTCACATCGATATATATAATTATAGCATGTGACCGATATCTCACGAGCTTAGACCGTATTACATTTGATCCGACAGCGAGTTATGTGTACATCGCCATTCTTTTTTTTCTTTCTCCCATTTTCCACTTACAGTAACGTAACTGTATGTGAATAAACGTACTTTGAGATGTCCTACATTTACACGCAGTTTATTGGGAGTACAAATTAGTTCGGTCCGTTTCCCTAAAGATAGCTCCAACTGTTGTGAATGGTTCATAGTGACAGCTGATTTTGGCGGTTTCAGAGAGGTTAAACATTTTCTAATAATATTCAGTTTATATCGCTTTGAATTTCATACAAAAACCTTGATTTTTACTGTATTTGAAATGTCGAATTTTGTGTTAACCAAGCAGCATTTGCGGGAGGTTTTGATTTTCTGCTTTAATTGGAAGAAAAGTGCGGCTGAAGCCCATCGAATGCTTGTCGAAGTTTATGGTGACATTGCTCCAACTGATAAATCATGTAGGGAATGGTTTCGACGTTCCAAGGATGGAGATTTCAGCGTTGAAGACAAGTCTCGCTCTGCACAACCAAAAAATTCGAAGACAAAGAATTAGAGGCATTACTCGAAGAAGATCAGAGTCAAATGCAAGAGGAGCAGAATCATTGGAGGTAACTCAACAAGCCGTTTCTGTACGGTTGAAAGCCATGAGAATGATTCAAAAACAAGGAAATTGAGTGAGAAATGATTGTGAACTGAAACCGAGAGACGTTGAAAGGCGATATTTCACTTGCGAACAGCTGATTCAAAGACAACAGAGAAAAGATTTTTTGCATTGGATTGTGACTGGAGATGAGAAGTGGATATTATACGACAATCCCAAGAAGAAAAAATATTACGCTAATCCCGGTTAATCGTTGCCATCGACCTCAACACCACGGCCGAACATTCATGGTTCGAAGATCATGCTCTGTATTTGGTGGGACCAAAAGAGTCTTGTTTAGCTAGTATGAGCCTGTATGAGCTGCTAAAACCTGGCGATTCCATTACGGGCGATCGGTATCGGCTATAATTGATTCATTTGAGCCATGCATTGCGAGAAAAACGGCCGGAATACGAGCAAAGACATGATAAAGTTGTTCTTCTTCATGACAACGCTCGGCCTCATGTCGCTAAAGTCGTAAAAAAATATTTGGAAACGCTCAAATGAGATGTTTTACCGCACCCGCCGTATTTTTCATTGCTCCTTCTGCTTACTGGTTGTTCCGAAGGTTGCAGCAAGTCACCGGTTCACTTCTTTCGCAGAAATCGAAAATTGGCTCCAAAATTGGATCGCCTCTAAAGACAAGATGGAATTCGAAAATTGCCTGAGAGATGAGAAAAAGTAGTAGCGCTTGACAATACTTTAATTGATCTGTTCATTCGTTTGTTTTGAAATAAATGCATTTTTGAACACAAAAAAACGGACCGAACTAATTTGTACTCCCAATATTTTAAAAGGTCATGCGTTGACACGAATGTCGACTCAACGCATCATGCAAAATTCAGATGCAACTTTAATCCGCTCATTCCTTTTTTGCTTTATAAAATACAATTCATGTAGATAATTCGTTCAATAGAATACAACAATTTTGCAATAGTTTTACAATTGTCTGCTGAGATAAGGACTATTCTTCTATATCTAAAGTATGATTCGATCACAACACAAAGAACACTTCCAATAATTGCAAAATAAACAGTTTTTAAATGCGATGATTCCCGCTAATTGAAAACTAATTTGTCATTACGGAAAAGTAAAATCATGTACTTTGACTTCTGTTGTAACTACATATTATTATTTTATAATACAATCTAAAGTTATAATACAATCTAAAAAAAAAAAAAATCAATAAGAGCTAAATTGACTCCTCGTGGATAGTCTTCATTAGAAATATCGGATATTTAAAAAATCCAATATCCGATATTATCCAGTACTTTTTACTATCCGGTCGATCAGCTGGATTTCATTAGTATTCAACAATATAGTATAATATATCTGTCTGAAATTCTATATTGAAAGTTTGCGTCATTGATGCAAAATTTTATTCTGTCTAACTAATCTCTCTCCCTCTTTTTTTTTTAAATCATTTACCAGATCTCGGGGAAATATCCGATCGGATAATGGTCCTACTGGATATTTTTCGACTAGATATCCAAAAATAATGTGACACTGAATGTCCGATATCTGATAATTTTACAATCCAATATATCCCTTGTCTTCATATAGCACTTGCACACAAAACGCGGCAGTGCTTGCCGCGACGAAAGTTGGCGCGATAATAGCCGATCAGCTTGCTTGGAAGTAATAGATATATATATATATATATATATATATAATTTACCGCGCGACAAAAGTTGAATTCAAGATAGCTTTTGCCATGCGGCAGAAGTAGTATTACATTATTTCTAAAAGGTGAAGGTTTTGCAAGGTGAAGCCGACTTAGCTAGTGTGACAACTTCCGCCGCGGTAAACGTTACCGCGTCATATGTGGAGCCAATAATTTTGAAGCGATACATCTATATAAACTACATGAAGTAATATACATGAAGAAGAATATCGATAAGTTACGGAACAAATACAATTTCATTAAGAGGAAGGCATGAAAACAATACTTGGCTCGTTCAAAAATGTATATTATATATAAAGAAAAAGGATATATGAATATGAATTTCATCTTCTTATATAACAGTAGACATCTTTATCAAACTTTTTAAGAGTGAATAGTTGCTAATATTGGGTATATATGAAGTTTATGCTATATTTAGCTTCTAAAACCAATACGATAAAAATAGATCTGATAAGCAAATAATATTAACTCTGGATATATAATTCATTTAATAAGAGCGTGCAGAATACTGATGTAATCTTTAAAGTATTTATTAAAAAAAAAATGAAAGAATTACATGTATTATATAAAAAAAATTATACTATATAATCAGTGCTACAACGCTTTTGTATTAAGTTGTCCAATCATCGTCATTGTCAATTATTGGTGACATTTTTGAGGCATACTTTCAGCAATCTTACAGCATGATAATAAAAGTATGACCAGGTAAATTTTTATTTGAAAATCGTCACATCAAAAAACTTTTGAATAAATAGAAAATTTTTCTTCTACATTAGACACATTATGGTATACAAAGAGTCTTAGTTAGTCCGACTCACTAGAAAGATTTTGTTTAACAATGAATATCGCGTATGCTAAAGGATTTAAAACTATTTTTCTTTGCATGCATCTAAAAGAATGAACCGAAAACATCGTATGAAACGGCTGCAAAAGAAATCTAAAGCATATGTAAACAAGTGAAAGAAGTAATATGAATATCATTGATAAATCTACCGAATCGCGGTAAGAGAAAAAAGATATCAAAAATTATGTCGATCATGTTTTTATAGAGATTGCATATTCTGTCACATCAGAAATCATAAAGACGAGCATAAATTCAATTATTGTTATTAGTTATTATAGTCGTCGATTGATATAAATTTATAGATCAGAATATCCTTTTATTAGAGAACTTTTTACTTTTATTAGAATACTTTTATTATTTTTTAGTATATTAGAATACTTTTATAAAATACTTTTACGCTTTACTGTACAAATAATCTTGATTCGAAATGTGGTGTACATTAATCGAATAGAAATTTTATATATTCTTTGAGCAGTTATTGGACAATTATATTAATTCTAGTAACTGAGAAGTAAAGCTGGGATCCTAATCAAATGCTTTATTTCTTACTACGCAAAAAATACACAAAATCTGAACCTATTTACTGAATAAAAACAAGACATTAAAGGAATTATATAATAATATAAATACGCAGTATTTTAACTTTTAATAATAACAATCTATTAACGATAACTCAGCAGTCTATTGTCTACGCAAATATTTTTACTAGGAAAATTGCTTTAATCATATGAATAAAACTATCAAATCTTATCCATTTCCAACATAGTATTGTTATAACTAATAAGAATACAGTATAAATACAATAAGTAAATAAGAGTAATATAAATAAGAATACAGTAATAAGAAAACAGTAAGTAAATATGAAAACTACTTACATGTATTTCTACGTCTAGGAAAACTACATATGTATATTTCTACGAGAGATGTATTGATCGCGGAAAAATAACGATGAACTAGACCATCGAATTTGCTCATTCGATACAGAAATATACTATCTGTTTGTCCAGAGAAATAATACTGCAACATTGTAAATATACATATATAGATGCTTTTACATTCTGTGTGAAATAAGTTTGGACGATGTTTGTCCACCTATAATATGACTACCGGAATTGTGTAACGAATAGTAATGGAACAATTAATCGTTTCCTTTTTATTACTTTTTTATGCTAACTTCATTTATGGTTAATTGCGCAATTGTAGTTATTTATAGTATACTCTCAATTTATCGATTCGAGCTAAATTAAAAAAATAATTTAAATTTGTAAAATAAGTGAATAATTTCTATTCTATTTTAATTAACATATATATTTATAAAAATGAACAAAAAGTAACTTGCTGTGGTTACAAATCTATTTCGCAAAAACTTGAAAATTAAAAAGGTGTTAAAAATTCATAATACACTCACGCGCATTATATTCGTGCATTCCATTGTGTCAAATATTACTTTACACATGCATGTTAAAAAAGACCGGCTCAGTTGCAAATTATTGCGGCCTCTTTTTTATAACGTTGATTGCTTTTGCCGTTGTATGCTATGTTGTTTTTATACTGCGAATCATTGCGGAGATTATACATTTTAACAGGTCAAATATGAAAAGAATTTACCAGTAACAATACGAATAATTTTATCCATTAAAGACTTTATCTTAAAGACTTATATCAATTTATTTTCGAAAGAAGGAAAGTCGTAACATATTGCACTTCCCAATTTTGTTTCTCAATGCATATCTCATATAAACAGCGGTCATAAAAATTGTGTATTGAGTTTTATAAATATTAAAAATCGATTAACTATGGGGGGAGGGGGGAGGGGACAAATAATTTTATTAAAAGAATGAATTTGATATTGATTGATTTATGCAGTGATATGCATTTTTATTTACTTTTTTTTTATGGGTGCACTTTCATTGTGCACTTCGTTGTGCACGAGCGTGTGAGAATGGTATTTATAATTTTTATTAGATTTCAAAATTTTAAAACTTTCAAAAAATAATTTTTTTTTTATAAGTAAAAACATAAATCATTACAAAAAGAGCATTATTAGCTCTTTATTTTGTAACTGTAATTTATAATAGCGTATATCCAGCTAAAGAAACCAAACTAAGTTATTATTAGTAAAGTAAGAACAAGAATTGCTCAATAAAATTTAATATCAGCCGCATATATACAAACTGTAAATATTAATGATCATTACCG
Organism: Atta cephalotes; assembly: GCF_000143395.1. Taxonomy (NCBI): domain Eukaryota; kingdom Metazoa; phylum Arthropoda; class Insecta; order Hymenoptera; family Formicidae; genus Atta; species Atta cephalotes. Next base: position 117,596 of record NW_012130079.1, read on the forward strand.
TTTGTGTTTGATTATTAGATCAATAAATTCCATTTATACAACGTATTTTAGCACTACAGTAGTACAAAATATTGATGCAATATTGGAAAACAATGTACGGCCAATAAAGATCTTCTTCGTTTATACGCGACTCCCGTGATTGACAATTCAAACAGTTCACGTAAAATAAATAAGTTTCGAGTAAAATATGTATAAACTTTAATGGATAATGTAATACAACGTATGTTTAAAGCCGACTACACTTTTCAAAAATATTCAGACGATGCAGAACTCGGATCAAAATGAACATACGTCCATCCTAGCCAAGCGAATTTTTACCCAATGTTTATAATACTGGCTGTACATTGTTTTCCAATGTTTCGCCAATATTGGGAAATAATGTACAGCTAATGTTAAACATAATTGAGTGAAAATTTAGCTTCGTGGAATTCGACCTTTGGACTATGAATTTCTTGCGTTGTGTTACACTATTTCTTCGATTGATAAATATATTACTTAATTATACATTTGTTATTAACATTAGCCAATCTATCCTCATTGCATGCCTAATATAAAACCAATGTTGTAATGATTGACATACAATATTAACGATATTAGAATTTCCTCTGTAATCAATGTATTACACCCAATTACAATGAAAAATATTGGCCAATATAACCAATGTTCAACTAACTTTAACTAATGTAGCCAATGTACTGTGCTAGGATATATTCCTTTGAAGTAGCAAATGTTTCATTATGTAAAAAATACATAAGGACATTCTTTCCAAAAATGTTGTACACATTTACTGCAAAGATTACTACGCACCCTACATAAGGCAAACTGACAATTAAGAACGAGAGAATATCGTCACATTAACAATTCTTCCACTATAATAAGTTTGTAATTACTGAGTGAGTAGAATTTAAATTCATTTTAATCATGATTTTATTGGATGAATATTCCATCAATCTCAAATTCTTGATAACGAATATTATTTAGGCAAACAATTAATATCTGAAATGTTACATATACAAATGCATAATAATAGCTGCCTTTAACCTGTAGTCTGATACAAATGTTTGCAGCATATTTACATTTCAGTTTTAAGTAAATTATGATCAACAACTTTGTTGTAACTATTGCGATATCTTTTCACTTATTTAGTTTTAATTTTGTTTTGATTTTTACATTTTAAATTTAACTGTTATCTATTTATTATAATGTTATCTATTTATTATAATATGACATGTAATGTCATCGTGTAATAACAAACATATTTCAGACTTTTGAACGATTAACATTTCTTATATAAATTATATCGATTACATATTTTTTATAATAGATTGTATAGCAGAGTTTCAATTGTCTTGAAACACACACTTTTTCTTTATTGTTAACATAGTTTTCTTTCTTTGTAGTAAGTCACTCTTTATAATTAAATATATATATTTATAAACGATAAGAATTTCACCGTATTTATTTTAACAATAAGAAATAGAAGTAATGATCGTAACGGTTAAAACTAGAACTTTAATGCTTAAATAATTCAATCTGAATTATTATACAGTACATATACTATATATGTACTTGTATATATTTGTAGTTCGAGCTGTGCGCCGAATTGATCACTTGAAAGGTGTGAAAGAAATATGTTTTCATACATATACTGATTATTATGAAGAATATTAAGAGTATAGTTAATATTATTATTATGAAGAATATTAAGAATATAATTAATACCTCAGTAATTTAAAGGCTTCAGACGCTTGTACGGAATACAAAAAATCCGGGTTCGACTTCCGGCCGAGATAATATTTTTCGCAATAAATTCATTTACAGTTTTTCAGTATATTAACAGTATATTAACTTTTTAATAGAATGCCTGATGGAGCATCAAATTATTAAAATTGTTTGTCAATTTAATTTGCGATATTAGTATATAATAATTTAATTGCGTTTATAAATCCAGAAAATCAATTCGGCGCGCAATTCGAATGACTACAAATATAGTATGTATGCAAGTATATATATATATATATGTGTGTGTGTGTGTATAATACAAAAAAGTATAGGGCATATAAGAGTCAATGTAATTAATTATAAATGCAAGAACTATAATATATAAAATGTATTAAAAAATGTATAAAAAAAATTCTATAAATAGAGCATATTGTAAAACACATTACATTATTGTACATTATATTATATTATATTACATTATATTACATGTTTCGACTCTTGGATTGGAGCCATTTTCAGATAAAACAAAATTCACAATCTTAAAATTCATTTCCATAGTCGTAGAAAAATTGTAATAAAAATTATCCAATTTATATAGCGATGTTGATGAATGCCACACGGAGACTATGAATTACTTACAAGCGATTTACTGAGCGATTACTGATTGTTTAGAATTTCATGATATTCTAATTAAAGAAACATATTTGTTAACTAATAAATAAAAATAAAAATAAAACAATTTACTCAAATATTATCAATTTTATAAAAAAACTGTAAAAGACATTAATTTTCTTCTCATAGAACTATAAGAATTTTTTCGGAATTTTTTATCAACTTTTTAGTACTATTTCTTATTTTTACCAACATGAGAAAATATGATATTAAAAAATTCTGAAAAAATTTTCAGAACTTTATGAGAAGAAAATAAATGATTTTTTGCCTCTTGCAGCTTTTCTATAAAGTTGAGTGAAAAATTAGAAAGATCAAGATCAATATTTAGCAATTTTTAGTAATTAATATCTTGTTAATTATTACAAAAATTGCAAAATTGTAGAGGAGTTTTCGACTCAGTAGTCGGCTCTATCTACACAAAAGCGATTGGCAAAAACTTTCGAGACATCCTCTGTGTGTGCGTGCGTGTGTGCGTGTGTGTATGCGTGCGTGTGTGTGTGTGTGTGTGTGTGTGTATGTTATATATACACAATATTAATTTTATATAATTCAGTAGAAAATATTTTGATTAATGATTTCAAAATAAACTAAACATAGAATTAAATATATTTACATTAAATATTTATGTATATTGAATTAAATGTTTATGTAAATGTATTAACAATATAATTTTTTTAATATTGACGAAATTCTATAAAGTTAAACATGATAAAAAATGCAGACATAACACAAGTGCATTGTTGTGTTCTCCAACACTATCATGGATAATAATTTTCGTTTGCATAATACGTTGCATAAAATGAGAATGTCCCAGAGCTGTAATATTAATTTCGCGATATTTATAGCAATCATGTACAATTATAAATCAAGTTCAATGTTTAACCTGAATTGTCCAAATTTTTGGATATTTAAAATTGTTATATTAAAATAAAGCACAATCATAATTAAAGAATTATTTTTATTTTCTAATTTAAGAATTTCTTCCACGTAATTTTTAGCGACTGTATTTCATATTGCATAAAATAAAATTTATATCCCGTAAGATATGATGGTGCGTATTTAAGAAAAATTCGTGCCGATTTTGAAGGAAAATTGAAGATTTAAATTTTAGTATACATTTATTAAATTATATAGGTTAGTCGGCACGAACTTTTCCGGATAACTCAATATATATATATATATATATATATATATATATATATATATATATATATATATATATATATATATATGTCG
>NW_012130079.1:121245-131648 GCF_000143395.1 Atta cephalotes
TATATGCGCGCGCACGCACACACATACTTTGTACACATAGAGCTTATTTAATTGATGTGGTAACCCTTCGTTGTCATATTTTGTAAAGTTTCACTGAATATCACTTTGAATCAAATTGGCCAATTGATGCTGCCATTCTAAAACTCCGTCTAATATGAACAAAAAAATATGGAATATATTTTGAACATTCAATGTGTGTTTTATTGATAATAACTAGGGATGTATCGGATCGTAAAATTACCGAATACCGGATATTCCGGATAGAATAATCGGATATTCGGTATTCGCGAATTTCTTCGAGTCGGATATCCGACATTTTCCGACATATTCTGAGAAAGTGTCTTCTAAAAAAAATCCTATAGAAAAAAAGATTGTAATTTTGTAACAATGTATAAGATATTAGTTGCTTTCCATTTACAAGTGAAACTGAGTCTGAAATATTTTATACTCAGCTGAGTATTTTATATTCAGATTAATGATGTCACTACTTGCTTACTTTGGTAAAAATAGTTGTCATATATATAGGTAAACACAAATTTATAACCTCACTTTGAAATGAATTTACGAGACTCACTAAAGCACACGGTCTCAATCTTGTAGATTATAGGTAAAAACTCAGTTGAATCTCACTCGTCAGAATGCAAAAGGAACGCGCATTCAACTAGTTATGACGTCACAAGTGAGAATTATCTGAGAATCGATGTAAATGGAAAACAACTATTATAGCATCATGAATTAATATGCATGTTTATTTCTAGAACATTTGTATAAGAAAAAAATCAACAATTTAATGATCAAATTTAATGATTAAATTTCAACCAGATATATTTCCGGATACTTGTGATATCCGGCTATCCGGATAGTAAAAAAGTGCCGGATAATACCGGACATTTTCCTAATAATAACATTATGAGTCAAATAACAATATGTTTAAAAAATTTTTGAACATGTACATGTAAAAAAAATAAATTTTAACATACAATAAAAAGATGTAATTTCTTTATTTTTAATTTTTTAATTAATTTTTTAAATAAAATTTTAGGATAGTACTTCTAAAATGTAGTACTTTTAGGTGAAAATATGTACTAATATGTATTTAAAAAAAAAATTTTTTTTCGAATATGAAGAAGTTTTATTGTTTTTTTCTTCAAATATAGTGTTTCTAATACAGTGTTTTTTAATAGTTTAATTGTCTCAATCAAGAGAAGAGACTTCAAACTTCTGATTGATATCGCATGACGCTCAATTACAATTTATGTCGTAGTCATACAGAAATCCAGATTACGGGATTATTAAATCATTTTGATGATCCGTTGTAATAACGAAGAATTAATTAAATTTATGGAATTTTTTCTTTTTCAAATATAAAATTTTTATTGTGTGTTTACTGTTAGATACAATACTGGAAATAATCCTATCTTTTTACATACAGAAGTTGTTTTTATTTTTTAATTTTTTAACGATTATTTTAATAACTGATGTTTTATTATCACAATGTATTGATATTTTATATTTATTATGAAAATTAACAAGCATTTGTATTAGACAAATCGCGATTATTATAATAATCGGATAATATTGCGATTGCAATATGGTATGATAATTACGGTTTACTCAATTCGTTTAATGTATTTGCATGTAAAAACGAAATAATTCATGAAGCAACTGATGTTGTATTCTCATTATACATATATATAAAATATTAACTATTTTTAAGTACCTACTATTTTGCACTAAGCTTCATCTTTACTGTTATATTCATTTATATTTGCAAATAAAAATATAACTCTCATATGTACTCGCACTGTCAAGTGCGACTGTAACACAGTAGTGTTGTAACACGAGAGACAAAAAGCATTAAGTAGAAATATATAAAACATATCACATGACGCGTGAACGTCACTACATACATGTTCATGATATTGACAACGTTATTGACAATGTTTGCTACTATTAGCTTTATCCGGAATTCTTATGTCAACGAATTTTTAATTAAAAAATTATTCAGAAATTAAAACTATAATAAAAAATCTAACATTTTTTGACATAATGTCTAATTTTTTTTATATAATGTTATCCGAATAAAATTGGTGCAGTCAATATCAAGATTTCGAGATTAATGATTCAACAATGTAAATGTAATTGGTAATACATGAGGACATATATATATATAAAGTTATATTGTTGAATACAAGATTATGATATTGATATTATGCTACTTTTAATTAATGCCGACTAGAACGAAGGAAATATGCAAAAATTCACCTAGCATCTTTAACACTCTCCTAGATGATCGTCCAGGATAATGTCTGCAGTTTCTCGACTCAGTTCTACCTGGGACAGTCATGTTCGACTTTCTGAGCTTGAGGCCGATCAGCACGTAGAGAAACGTAATCAGACACATCGGTATCACGAAGAACAGGAACGTGGAGAGCTCGAACGAGTGGCTGACGATGATTCTCTTGACTGTGCACATCACCATGTCCGGATGCTCGTTATGTCGGACTACACCAAACTGCAAGGCTTGTGGTAGTGCGAACAATAACGCTACTAGCCATATTATCAGGATCAGTTTAATCGCACGGGAGAGATTCGATAAGGTCTGCGAGAGGAATGGATGACAGATTGCCACATATCTTTCGACGGTAAAGGAAGCAATAGTGAGTACTGATGCATTTGTGGATGTCTCCGATGCGAGGCCACGCAGTACGCAGAAACCCTCACCGAAGATATAGGGATACTTGCACCAGACCAGGTACATCTCCGCTGGTAGACCCGACACTAATAGCAACAGGTCTGATACGGCCAAGCTAAAGAGATAATAGTTCGTGGCGGTGTGCATAGACTTATTGCGCGCAATCACGATGCACGTGCTGACGTTGCCGATGATGCCCGTAAGGAAGATTGCCGCGTAGATTATAGTCACTGGTATTACCACGTACAGAGAATCCCGATATGAGCCGGACGACATGCTCGTCGATCCTAAGACGTCTACGTACGTATCATTGAAATAATGCTCCGATGACGACGCCAGATCACCGTAGCTGATTTTTAAGTAAGTGCTGTTTGATAGGATGCGGGCCATCCCAATCATTTGATGCGTGCGTGCTTGGAAAGTCCTTTACTCCTTACATTAATAATTTTTTAATTTTTTAATAATTCATAGCAAAATCAGGACATTTTTTTCTTTTTGTTAATTCTTGTCGATTAGCTTCATATAATAAAGTTTTGGTCTGCTGTGTGCATCATTACATTCTTTTTCTTTTGTTTCAATATTTTTTCGTTTCATTTTATCATAAATAAATTAATCTCTCATATGGAAAAGATAGGAACGAAAAAAACTTGATGTCTAATTCACTTAATTTTGAAATTCAATCTCAAAAGAGTTATCAAATGAAATTATGATATAGATCCTATTTTTGTATATTGAAATTATAGATACTCTTATATCTACTGTATAAATTTGTTTTGCTCCTTGACATTCTGGATCACTTGCAATAATTAATTCTTTTCTAATAATTCGAAGTGAAATTCAGACGTACTTTCAGTTTTTCAATTGGTTTTATATAATAAATTTTTGCATGCATTGTTAAGTTCATCATCTTCTTCTTCTATTTAAGTTTTTGTCATGCAAATAAATGTTGCAAATAAATTAGCCTCCTATAAAAGATAAGAACGAAAGAAACTTGCGACCTATTATTTAATTTTGCAGATTAATTTCCAAAAGTTGTCGAAATTACGTATAGGACTTGTATCTGTACTCAAGATATATATTCAAGATCTTCCCACATTTACTATAGAAATTCGTTTCAAATAGGGCGATAACTTATTATCATTTATTTTATTACTGAAGCATGTACGAGCTTGAGATCACGAAACTCATGAAATGTTTCACGAAGTGAACTGAAGACAAATGAAAACAAATGTGTTACGATGTCGCTTTTTATCAAACACCAATTCGAAATAACTATTTTTTTATATTTTCGTGTCGATAAATTGTTGTTTATTTAACTTCCTCATATATGTGATAGGTAGAGAGCACGTGACGATTCTTTTTCCCACTCAAGACTGATTGCGCGATTTTGCTCGTGATTTGTTTGCTTCTGGACGTTTGTTCACGCAAAGTACCACCACTACAGACGCCGATCGAATCACGACTGCCGACGGTGTCGACGCGCCGAAGAACGCCGGCTGTCCATTTCATCCGGCTGCTTCAGCGCTGGCGCGCCAATGTTTCTCGATGCTTCATATCTACCGGAATTTTCCCCTTCTGCTTCTATATCGTTTTACTTTGGATCATAAAAGATAATAATAAGGACATCCTTGTTATTTTTTCTTAGAGTTCTTGAGTTGTATATCCGTCCTTCACGCACGCATACAAAATAAGCACATTCAATCTTTATGGTGGACATTTATTTGCCGAAATGCTAACAAATTTACGATTTTATCCATTCCTGACACAGACTAAGTTATTTTTATATATTTATTCATTGGTTCAGGTCATTCTCTCACTCTCTCGCAAATCCTTTTGACATTTTTCTTCTATTTCAACATACTCCTTTAAATATAAAATAAATAATGAAAAAAGTTGCTGTATATAAAAATATAAAGAACAAAATAATCTGAAGATAGTATCTTATATAATCAAAATTGTGATATTTTTATAAACTCCTCTATAAATACAACAAGTAATTATCTAATAGCAATTATGAAGCATTGATGAAGCCGTTCTACAATCGTGCGCATTTCCATACATGTATCTTGCGCTTCATTACATAAGTCGAAACTACATAAACTTGCTTCGAATCGAACAGCGCAGAAAATAAGTAATAATAAAATTGCTATCTGTGAGAAAAATAAAATTATTAATTGTATATGGAAGTATTGTATATAGAACTACTTTAATATTCTCAAGGGCTTTGTCAATAACATAAATTCAAAACCGCTTATGTAGTGAGGCACACATTTATCGTGTAATTTATATTTATCTGTTAAATTAATTTGCGAGAAATAATCAGATTATTCAAGAGCATTACTACGCATTAAAACGGATTATTATACTTCGCATTTGTTCTGATAAGTGTTATAGCTCTGTAATAGTTTGTATTCCAGGATGCTAGCGTTATCAAAACAAGATAAAGTGCGTCGGCGTTCGTCTCTACTTTCGCAATTTGCGGCAACCTTAAGATTGCAGAGACTGTCATAGACATCATTAAGGCCCGTAATGCAACATAATCACCTTTGCCAATTAACACTTGAAATACTAGTCCTTCCCTTCCCCCCCTTAAAATTCTGGTCTCTCTCAATTTACCGTGCTTTACTGTACTTCCTTTGTCTTTATTTTTACCCTGTGTTCCTGAAAACTGTCAATTCATCCACCTAATCTAACCTTCTTCTCTCCATTTACAAACGGTTCCTAAGGGCACGTTTAGATTCCTACCCGAATGCTTCCTCCTTATGTTATCTTTATTATTCGATAAGCAATAAGAATAAAATGATAAAATGAGTGTCATACGGATCCATGAATATAGCCTACCTAAAGTGTCGGCTATTTACTTCAATTTTAATCATGCTGTACAACTTTTAAGAAACTATATACTTGATAATTTTGATAATTTATTATTTATTGCTATACACTATTTATTATTAATTGATATTTTACGAACGATATCGTGCAATTTGTACGTCAATTCTTTTCTGCAAAAAAAGAATTCATGAAAACGTATCAAAACTGTTACTTTTGTCAAAGTCTATCGTAATAATGCTCTTGAGCTCATGACCTGTTAAGTACAAATTAAGTTGCGAGTACCTAAATAAAAAGTGCATAGTGTGCATTGTATTGATTAACAATTCTTAAGCCTTTACGTTAATTGATCATTTGGACCGTACTGTGAAGCTGACCTGCATCTAGTTTAATTATCTTGCTTAATTAATATCTTTAGTAACATTACACGCAGTCAACCATTCCCGTCCTTTGTTGTATCTCATCCTAAGAACAACGTAAGAACCATTTATTATTAGGACTTTATTAAGTATTAATTACGTTATTAATAGATAATGTTAAACATCGAGACACTAATCTTCATAAATAGAATCAAGTAAAGAGAGAAAAAAAAATTGACTTTTACAAACAACTCATTAATTTAAAGCTTAAATTAGAGTTGTAAACAAAACATTTTCGAAATCACGAACGCGTGAATACGATACATTTGAATTATAATCATTATTTTTTTAAAACTGACGTTTTATAATTTCTTAAGAAATATACATATATAAGCGCACGCACACACACGCGCACGCACACACACACACACACACACACACACACACACACACACACACACACACACAACAATATATGTTACTTGGAGATTATACTTCTGTATAAAAAATATTGTATTAAAAATATTGCGATAATTTTCATTTACATTCAAATCGACATATTATGTTTGAAATAGAATGTAGAGAACATAAAAAATATATTTACAGATCGCATTAAGCATGAGATACAAATAAAAAGCATAAGTAATAGAAACAGGAAACAATAGATTTCAACCTATCCAAAACCGTGTATTATGATATACACGATTTTTGATAGGTAGAAATCTGTTATTTCCTATTGCCTATACTTTTCAATTGTTTCAAGCTTTACTTCGTAATACGAACTTATCTCGACGATATCGTATTTTACACCTTCAACGTTTGTATGCGAGTTTACGATACTTGAGAATGCAAGAAAATGTCATTATTATATTTCAATGATATGATAACGCAAAATGCTTTGCTTTTTCTATTATATAGTGGGAATTGGCATAAAAATTGTTATTATTGTATGATCTGCACGATATTACACGTAAAGTAGCAGTTAATAATAATAAATGATATACACAGTTGTTGTAAATAATATATTATTAAAATTCTCGAATACAATACTCTAAAATTAAAATTGCATTAATTATATTAGTAAGTATGTGTCATGATTAATGGATTAATAATATGACATTATTCGATAAACTATAATACCGTTTGACAAACCATACTTTCTTAATTGAGATTACATGTAATACTTGATATTATAACGTAATTATAATTAAAGATAATAAACCACCGGTATGCAGTATCCAATTAATGCAAACTGAATTTAATTGTAGAATCTCCATTCAGGAATCGAAATGTCACAATTAAATAAGCATTTCTTCTTTTTGAATTAGAAGTACTGTTAATTAAAAAAAAGAAAACTTTATTTTTCCGCCTGTACTTTGTAAGTATTTTAGGAAAGCATTCACGATCCGCGATATCAGTTACGGGATATTGTGTATGATAAAGGAGATATGAAGTATGCGCTGATATACGAATATAATATGTCTCAAAATTATGCAATATCTGCCGATATGAAATTTTTCTATATTAATATGTAGAATTATAATAGTAATATAATTTTATGCTTATTATAGAATGATACAACATAATTACAAATGATTGTATGTAAATTCAGTATTTAATGCAACATTTCATCCAATATTTTTTTCACAAGCGAAATATTTATTTATCATATTTAGCATATTTTTTTATCAGCCTCTTTCATTACTTAGATAGCACAAGACATCTTTAGAATCATCCTGAATATGTCTTAGGATTTTCTGAAAACATTTTGAGAACATTTTGAGAACAGTCATGTATCCACGAAACGTCCTGAGGACGTCTTCAGGATTTATTTAAGACAATTTAAGATATAATTTAAGACAATCTTAAGGGAGGACAGCTTCAGAGCGCTTCTAGGGCAGTCTGAAAAAACGTTCTGAGATACAATATTACATTGCTCTTCGCTCTGATGAAGTGAACTGCAATGTTCACAAATCGTTGGCATTTTAAGAGTGGATTTGGACACGGAGATAATCCGCGAAACGCATAATTTCTGTAAAGTGATGTTTATATATTTTCATGTACACCTTACATGAATTCGGGAACGCTTTAAAAAAATTCTTTTAATTCTTAAATATTTGATAAATAATTTACGCGACTCGAGAAGATAATAAAATTTTTTTATTCCTTTTTTTCTGTAAACTTTACAATTGAAGTTAAAAATATTTTATAAAAATGAATTTTTATCCGCGAAAAGTTTAATTGATATTATTATCACATCTATTTTTAAAAAAATCACTTTAAAACTTAGAAAATTTTATGTATGTTTTAATGTATATTTTAATGTATATTTTCGTTAAGCTTTGTTTAATAATGTTTCGAGCTATAGCGTTTCAAAGTAAAACAAAATATTGAAAAAGTTATGCATAATTGTCAATTTTCAAATATTCAAACTTAGAGTTCTCATTTTCAACTTAGTAAACGTAAAAATTATCTACTATTTCCATATCTATCGATTCCCTAGATCCGAAAACGAGCCATCATCATGACTTAAAATTGCAATTCTTTCGAAAAATAGCAAATAGGCTCTACGACTTTATAGGGATTATTTTTAGTGCCTCAAAATAATCGAATAAAGGCTGATCAAAATCCATGAAATGCATGTCTGAGCCTCTTTGTTAGTTAGGCAAATTATTTATTATTATATTATGTTATATATTGCACCTTATAATTGTTATAATGGATATTGAAACTATAATTTAAAAAATCTCAACAGATATCATTGAACATTATTAACTATGAGGAAATAAACCTATTTAGAAAAGGAGTAAACAATTAATTGTAAACTTGTGTGCAACATCTTCCAAATAAAAACTATCATCTCATCCACGTTCTTTTGCTATCATTTATTCTCTAGTAGAATATCTATTTACACGTAAAACAAACATAAGACAGATTTAATTTAACTATGAAATAAGCGTAATAATTTCCTAGTTCGAAATACAAGATAGAAGAAGAAAGGCATCAAGTGTCATCCATAATAACGTTGACGTATATTCGGTGCAGGAACTTTCACCTGTAATCATGATGATAAGTATAATTAAATTTGTATAAGCACGCGATTACTTATGTAATAATCGGTATTATAATAAGATTTGATTGAAATATTTCATTAAACATATAAAAAATACAGAACTATTTATTTATTAAAGCTTTGTATTTCGTTCTTTAAGTCAGTGAGAGCAAAAGTATTAATACAGTGAGAGCAAAAGTATTAGTACACACAAAAGATCTTTTTAAAGAAAGCCTTATTTTTTTAAAATAAGCAATTTAATTACCAATTTTTTAACAATAAATGAATAAATTTTGCACTTATTAAAATTATTCTACCTAAACAGACATATAATGATTAAAATATGTTATTTTTAAAATAAACAAAGCTAAAAAATTAAATTATATTTAAACGCACAAAAAGTATTCATATAGTTGAAATAAGATTTAACTTATAACTTGTAAGATCATGAATATGAAGTTCTTTTGTTTATATTAAGAGGGAATGTACTCATGAATAAAATTGCAAATTAATATTTATTTTTTACAAGTATAAATTTCTATATAAAGTTTTGATATAAAAAAATGTTTCCTATATAGTATTTTTGCATTCACTGTACTTATAACATTAAACAAATATATTTACGAGACGATACACCAAAACTTACCTGAAAATGATTGGTAACACCGTAGTAAGGATATACGCCGCCAAGGACATAGCGATAATAACCATTATGTCTGATGCGATACTCGCCCAGTTTAATATCCTGCGGGATTTTCCACGTAATGGTCATCTGACTCGACCCTAGTATCACAGAAGTTCGTTTCCATTGAAATCTAAAAACCCACATATGTTCCATTATGATTTATTACGCTATGAAAGGTAAAAAATGAGCCATAGCTAGAAGTTAAAAGAAAGAATGGCATTTCGTATTCTAACATTTGTCTAATTATATCGATATGTAGATACATCAAAATGGTTGTACGCAATAATGCAATTTGATACACGTACTTGGTCTCCCAATCGGCATCCGTGGCTATTGGTATCCAAACTTCATCATCGCCTAATCGTTCCACGGTTAAGAACGTGCTCTCGGTCATTAAATTGTTACGAGGATGACCAGCGACCTGCAACAGAAATAATAAATAACACTATACGTCGTATAGCTGTGCAAATTTGTTCCTCCTCGATCTATTATTGTTGCGCTTCATTTGTAATCGAACACGCGAAGCATGTATCTATCTACCCGAAGATAAACGAGAATGCTTCTACCTTAAAATACGATCTTTATTTGGAAAAAAATCGCAAAGCGACGTGTTTTACATATTTACCACAGTCAGATATCGTAAGCAGCGTTCGTGCGAAAGAAGTTTTCCCAAGCGATCAATATGAACTGGGGGGGGGGGACGACAGAAGTTTAAACTTAAGCTACCGTCGCGTAGTACACAGACTGTGATTCTATTGTTACTACGTGCTTCTACGATGCACC
>NW_012130079.1:131668-142540 GCF_000143395.1 Atta cephalotes
AAAGAGTTAAAAGACCGTACATTTTAAGCTACGACTACAATATTTTACTATAAACCTTTTACTATAAACCTTTTCTTTTTTACTTATAAAATTTCGATAAATTTTATGAAGTTAAGTTGTTTCACTTTTGATAATGTTTAGCTTATTAACTCGAAAAGCATGTTTGTGTCAATTTTAAAATAAGAAAGCGACATATATCGTATATTCGCAAATTGCGCAAAATTATTAATTCATCACACAAATACACATATATATATATATATATATATATATATATGTTTAATGAATAATATTTGTATAAAATATATAACCAATAATTTGATTAATAATCCATGCTTTTATAATTATTGTGTCATTATTGTCGATAATTAACCAAATAATTATATTTAGCGATATACATAATTCTGGGTTAATTTATGATTAGGTTGAAAACATAAAACAATATAGGATTGAAATTACAATATTTAACATGTATCGATATTATTCACTCATATTACCTATAAGATGATCCCGCGTATAAGTTTGCCTGCACCTTTTTTTATCTCAGTAACTAACAGAGATGGATTTAATAAATATAATATCAAAAATTAAACAATTCTAATTAAATTCTATTATAAGTGATCCTTTAGAAAAATTATCTACGTTACACAATAAAAAAAATTGTATTTGTATTGAAAATGGTCCATTTACGTTTTTGTTTTTAACAGTTTGTTAAATTTTTTAACTTCAGATGTTAACATAATATGATTATGTTATTTAAAGATTTTGTGTTAAATTGATATTTAAATTGATTGATAGTTAAATTGATATGTATCTAAGATGAATGAATAAAATGTAAATTAATTTAACATATAAAGGTTAATTTTACTGAAAAAAAATATCTCCACGGTTTGTTTATAAATTGTGTCGATATTATCTCTTTTTTTTTTGTATTTATTCTCTTATATAATTCTCTTATATAATTCTCTTATATAATTTTGTGTAACTTTCTAATATATTCATCTTGTGTTAACTCAAAAATTTGAATGATCCGTTTGAGACGGATCGCGCGATTTATATTAAATTTGACACATTTTTTCCAACAGTGTACAAAAGTGTACCGAGTGATTTTTGCAAGCTAAAGTAAATATTTTATAATAAATATATAATAAAGATATAATAAAAGTTGTAGCGTCCGTTCTAACGAATACAATGATGTATAATATAACAAAATTAATATAAATTTATTTTAAATACAAATTATATAAATTATTTTGGTTTAAAGCTTTGCGGATCTATTATCTTTCCAATTTTGGAAACCACCCTGCGGTGCGGCCAATTTCTGACTCTCGAATCAGATCATCTGATCAGATTACATACAATAGAATTTAATTAGAATCGTTTAATTTGATATTACATTTATTAGATGTATCTGTTAGTTTAGAGATAAAAAGGTGTGATTTTATATAGGGATCTTGTATAAAATATTATAGCTTCCAAATAAAAGAACAACAGAGGGAAGAATAGAGAACGAATAAGCGAACAAGAAATAGCCGTGTAAAGCATTCTTTTGTTGGAATTTTCACCATGACGTCTTACGTCAAGTTTGTAATATCATATTAACAACAATTCTGTTTCCGCTACGCGGAAATTTATACGGAAATTTATACAGAATTAAAAAATTTTTTTGCGTTTTGCGGTTTATCCGTGGTTTATCTCTGTGCTTAGACCTATTATTAGAATGTCAACGTTTCATAAACATTACAGGTCACTTCGTCAGGGCGAGGAGTAATCTGATATTGGGATCTAGACACGGAGATAATCCTTGGATTGCATAGCTTCAAAAGTACTATTACAAGATTATTTATGAGAATTATGATAAACGAATGACACTATGTTTTTTCTTCTTCTTCTTCTTCTTCTTCTTTTTCAGAATAGTACAATTTAACAATGCGCAATACTGTTAATTTTTCTGACAATAAAATTGGTAACATACATAATAAATAAAATTACGTTTATTTAGTAAAATTTATTTAGTAAAATTAATTGTGTATTACAATTCATTTCCACGGTTTATACATGGATTGTAAATTCGCAAAATTTCCTATTATTGTAGCGGGTGACCTTGGCTACAACGGCATTAATCCATTCGATTCGCAATGTGCTATGCCGCATTAAATGTTTATTATTGCGGTGTTTACAGACAATTGGTGTGCACGGGACAGTATGGGTCGCATAGTAATCAGTCTATTTCATAGCATATCCATCATTTAATGATTCGCGAAGCAAGCAGCACCGTTATATGCAAAATAGAATTGTACATGTTTTGTGCAAGCTATCGACCGTGCGCACTCCTGCCCAACCTATGCAATCCAAATTCAATTACATGGCATTTCGCATAATCTCCCTGTTTGATTTACAGCTTGATTTACAGATTTGATTTACAGCTTCATCTATGGCTTTATTATTTGAAAATGAATGACGATTTCACCCAAGGAAAACTCCTTGGAGTAACATAAGTATCATAAATTATAGATAGAGATACTAATGAAGATACTTACAAAGATCACTATAATTGTGTCACCAGGTGACGCGACTTTTTGCGGCTGTTGGATAACATCCCCGAAGTTGCGTCTCCATCGTGGAGTGTCGTACAGCACAGGAGGTACAAGGATGATCAAGTTACTTTGCAACAGCTCCGGAGCGGGTGGTCCTGGTGAAATAGGTTTATTCTGCAATAACAATAAAACATAATGTTCTTAACATAAATTCTGTATATGGTTAGCAGAGACGGGTAAGTTAATATTTTCTGTTAACTAAATTAAATTAAAGTTAATGATCTATAAAATTAATTTAATTACGTTAAAAGTTGCAACGAACAAAAAACTTATAACTTAA
Organism: Atta cephalotes; assembly: GCF_000143395.1. Classification (NCBI taxonomy): domain Eukaryota; kingdom Metazoa; phylum Arthropoda; class Insecta; order Hymenoptera; family Formicidae; genus Atta; species Atta cephalotes. The sequence continues at coordinate 134,546 of NW_012130079.1, forward strand.
TTAAAAGTGAAGTCAACATCAAATTAATAGTTAAATTAAAAATTTGAATAAGCACTTATATTAAACATTTAAACATTAAAATGTAATTTTTTTTAATTAGGTTACTAAAAAAATAATTATCATATGGATTATCATTAAATAAATTTAATATTCCTCCCCCCTCCCATTTATAAAACGTTCATATAAAATATCAAAAATTAGTTTTTTTTTACGTATTTTAAATGGAAATGTATTGTTTAAATATAATAAATTAACCAATAATAATTAAAAATTCATAGAGATTATTAGATAGGTATTAAATTATAAAAGAATTATATATTATTACATAATATATTAACACATTATTTAAATATGTAAAACTTTAATAAACAAAACCGTTTTTTTTTTAAATAAATTATTCTATTTGAAACTTGAGAGAAAGTCTTGTACTAGCAAAACATATCCATTACGATTTTTTTTCTAATTGTCTAATTATTAAAAATTTAATTTACAAAGATAAAAGCTAATGAGTTAAACTTAAACTGTGTTTTACTAAACTAGTTAAAGTTAAAAATTAATTCATTTAAAATTAATTATAAGTTAAGTAATTAATTATAAGTTAAGTTAAAAGTTATTAATTTTTTAATTTTATTATTTAACTCAATCATCAGTTACTATTGAAAACTAGTCATTAATTAATTAACGAGTTACTACCCAACGTTGATAGTTAGGTATATCGGCGATTGATTTTGCGGTGACGTAAAATAAACGATGCGTAATTTCTGTGAAAATAATAATTGATTACTAAATGGAGAAGTATTTTCACTATGAGATCAATGCATCTTGTTAGCGGAGAAAGATCTTAATTCTGAATTTGCATATTTTGTGATTATGTAGTTGAAAATACATAGTTGAAAAAGTTTATGTTAAATTTAACACATTTCACATCTCAAACAGTCCATTTAATTTTTTGTATTAATTTAACACAAGATGAATATGTTAAAGAATAATAGAAATATTCGAGGAAATCGCCGATTTCGTCAAATCATTTTGTTTTTAGGTATTGTTTCTTAAACAAAAACTAAAAATAACACTTTAGAAACATAAATACGTACACAAATTATATGATGTCTCCTATCAGATAATAGTAATTTTTATAGTATTGTTTACAATTTTGCAATAATTAACTTTTTCATAATATAAATAAAAATAAGTGTTTGACAAAATGGACATAATGTAGTAATGCCATATATTCCTATTCTCATTCTTTCACAAGAATCATTTATCAAAAATACTTATACATGAATACGAGAATTTCTAGATTTTTTTTCATTTCGACGTAAAATATTTTTTGTTAAGGAGAGTTCAACTTTCACTTTTTTACGACTATTTGGAGATTATTTCTGTATTTTCCTATGTACTTTTTTTGCAAGGAAATCGAGAAATAAGAATTATAATATTGAAACTATACTCAAAAATTGATACATTGAATTAAAGAATAAAATGTTTATTCACAACGTTATAAAATCTCTATGAGTTATGCCTCAATAATTTAAAAACTAATTCAGTATTTTGATACAATTCTGTAAATAAATTTAAACTGTTATTAGTTTAAATAATTGAAATACAATTGACAGCTATTTCGATATGAATAAGGATTTTATTCTTTGTAGGGATTGCAATTTTATTTTTGTAAAGATTTTATTCAATGTACCAACTTTTTTCCCTGAGTGTGTAGCTTCATTATTGTGATAATTTTCGATTTCCATGAAGAAGAATACATAAGAAAATGTAAAAATAAAACAATCTCCGAACGGTCGCAAAAAAATTGTATCCTTCTATAAAATAGTATAAAGAAGACTACAACTTTATACTGTTTTGCAAAATACAAGCATAACGCGATAATTTTTGGAAGGAAGAGGGGGAGGATTTTCCCGTAAATACGTAGGAATATCTTTAGCATCAATATTTGATATAATATAGCAATAACTATAATAACGCACTAAAGATATAGCTAACTAAGTTTATCTTACAGACAAGTATGCCGATTTACGCTACATCTCGACTTTATGTTTAAAATCATATTATAATAAAAATTAAAAAAAATAATATTAAAATAGATTTAAGTATATAAAACAATCTAATATTATCAATAATGTGCTCATTATAATTTAAACTATGTAATTTATAAGTGAAAATTGTAAGAATATTATTTTCACAACTGCAGAATATGTTTTTATATTATATTATGTTTTTGTTGATTTTATATAAACAATTTTATAAAAACATACAAAAATGATTTATGGATTCTTACTTTTTAATCATTTAAAGAAATCATATATATTTTAAAATGCAATTTAATTTCTAAGAAATAAGGAAAAGTCTTTTTCTAAAACCTACGTCAGTATCTTTCCTCTATATAAAAATTAACATAAAAAATATAATTTTTTTATTGCTACAATTTAAAAGCAAATTGGAAGCATATATTTTTCCAGGCACAATTAACCTTTATAATATGTTAAATTAACATTATTCGTTTATATTTTTAAAATTTATATTTTAAAATATATTATTTTTATTTAATTACTTTCTCACAAATTGTGTTATCTTTACATTTAAAAATGTTGACTAGTAATTTAACATTAATTAAACTATTCAAATGATCCAATCATCTTATATTAAATTAACACTTGGATGTCAAAAATTTTAACAAGGATCGATTTTAACAAGTACAAAATATTTTGTATTGTGTATATTTTATTTACTTACTTGAATAGCCGCTTTTACTAACTCCTGGTACTGCTTCAAGTATATTGTAAGTGTATGCGGACCGTAAATTGTTGATGCGCCTTCATATCTTTGTATCTAAAAGTTAATATTTCAGTGACTATTATGCATTGGGGATGCGTTTCAAGAAAAGATAGATACGAGTTCAAAGAGAATCGATCGATGATTTTACGTACCATTTATCTCGCCATTTATCAAAAAACTTGTTAGAAAATGACATAATTTATGAGACCGAGAAATTTTTATATAACGGCATGTTACAATAAGAGGGTAGTTTGAAAATTAGTTCTCGGTCTGACACAGAAATGACGCCACGGATATCAAACTGCTTAACTTTAGACAAGATTGATCCTTTACAGGGCTACTGTTAAAATTTTGAAACAAATGCATACATTAATTTCTTCATTTTGTTCATGTATATGTAAAGTAATCTGCAACTTTTGGTTCCGTCATGACAATGCATCTGCTCACATTTCTTCAATGTTGTAGTCGCAAAATTCCATTGCAATAATTCCGCAAGCACTGCATTTCACCAGATTTCACGTGATTTAATGAAATATGCAATTGAAGAATTTGTGAGCGGATGTATTGTCATGATGGTACCAAAAGTTGCTTGCTTCATACGAATGAAATAAAGAAACTAATGAACGCTATTTCTGTCAGAAATTTTAATAGTAGTCCTGTGAAGGATCAAACTTGTCTAAAATTAAAGCTTAATATTTGTGGGTCATTTCTGTGTTTGTGCATCATTTCTGTGTTAGGCTGAGAACTTATCAAACTATTCTCGTACAAATATTATACGTATTATAAATCGCGATAACTAATCCAATAAGTTCCGCTTGGAAGCTCTCAAAATGGCCCCGATTCTCGAGCGAATTGCTTATGCTTAGTAACAACAATGAACAGTTTACTTGATACTCCTCAGGTGTTGTTATGTAATCGCTGTAAGTATTACAAAGTCCTGCGATTATTACGGATGTTTCGTCGTCGGATGCATCGCTCATAACTTTCCTGATAGACTCTCGCAATCTTCTTCCAGACATTGTCGTGAATTCACCGGGCACGCCAGCGATGACGACGTTTCCGATTATGGCGACTTGCGTCGAGACAATTTTCGGCTGCCATTGATAAGGGAGTTTTATCTGAAATCATTAGTTATCGTCCAATAATTCAGTGCTCGACACCGACGCCGACGTAACGATTTCAAAGTGTTCAATTACGCCATGCTGCGTATCACAAAGTATACTGATACTTCCGTTTTCTGTCCATATAAGTTATTCATTACTTATATCATTATCTAAACGCGATAATTTACATTCAATTCTATTGTCGATGTTTCTTTGTAGTATCTATAGTCTATGTCTATCGTACAATATACCCTATTAATCACATACTTATTCTAATTGCATTCTAATAAAAATACAAGATGATAAAAAAGTTTGACCACAAAAAATTAAAATGACAACAAATATAATTAATACTCCAAAGTCTGTTTTTTTTTAAATATATATTGTTAGTAATTTAATAAATACAAAATTTTGTGGATAAATCTTTTTGTCTTCTTATGTTAACTGAATTTAACATTATAGTAGATTTGGGATCATAAAGTATACTTGGTAGAAAAATAGACTTACTCGTCCAGTGGTTAATAAAATAGGTTTCGGGCTCTGACAACGAATATCGTCTTTCGTAGGGGTGGCCAAAAAATTTCGTACGGTATTCCAAAGGGGATTCGATGTCGTTGTACCTTGCTCAAAAGCGAACGAACCAGGTCCGTCAGTAGTACCAGCTGCAAAGCTATAACCCATCGCAGGTATGCACCCATGCACCTGTGAAAAAAAAACTCGAATAAATTCTTCCTTTATCAAGAAGCTTCAAGAATTATAGACAACTGTAATTTACCTCCTCAACCTTTTTCGTAGTCTCGTTATAAAATTCTGCAGATTGTTCCGGCATATTGATATATTGATGAACTACTCGCACTGGTCCAATCACTTCCATCGCTTCATTACTTTGCCATAATCTCTACGAAACAAAGGAAATCTTATATGAACAAGATAAGAAATTATATTATTTTTCTATTAAAGAATATGTTTTATTTTCTATTTTGTCATTATCAATTAAGTTAATGACTAACTGTAAACACAATTAAAATTGATACAACTGGTCTTTATAATAACAATTATGTAATTTATTATTGTATTGTTATTCATTATAATTAATTAAGTAAATTTTTTAAATATTAATTTATTTACATAGTACAATGAAAATTATTGAGCGCGCATTTAAAGAAATTTCGATTATGTATCTATAAGCTACTTATACGATTTACAAGTATTATGAAAAATAAAAAGTCCTCATTCATCATACATGCATTTTCAGTACGTGGAAAATGAGAAGATAAGAATTTGATATAATCGATGAAGAAGATAGATAAGAAAAGCGCAAATTCGTGTTGGGTATAAAAATTTTCTCAATAAGATTGCGATCTTCAATCTTCTCGTATAGGAAAACTAATGATGCAGAAATATATACGAAGGTTTCGCATGTGATTTGATAACGTATAAACAAATTGATAAAGAAAGCAATTAAGATTATCGATTAAAATTGATATCTGGATATGATTGTAATCATATGTTATCATGAGAGTTAATCTAGTATCAATCATAATTATAGTTATTAGATTTCTGCGTATAAAAATATGAAAGTAAAACCTTGCATAATCCGCACAAGAAATCATAAATGATTATGCCGTTTTGTGCAATTGTTTAACTAAAATATCTTTTTCAACATGTTATTCGTATGTGTGAGATATAGCGTTCCAGAAAGTAAACGAGAAGGCAAGAAGTAAAATTTACATTACCATACTTATTATTGCATTATAATAATTATATTATCGTTTTAACACTGAATAAGTAATTTACAAATAAATATGATATACATATATATTCAATTAATTAATCTACAGTTATCTAATGAATTTTTTAACGTTTACTTTGATCATTTATTTAGATTTAGAGAAAACACAAAACTTGATTTTAAGTAAATTTGTTCTGGATTATTTCATGAATTCTATGCTTGTACATAACAAAGGAATGAACAATACATAACGCACGCACGCGTATCTTTTAATTAAAATAGACTGTTTACGTTTATTAAAATATTCTCTTTATTTAGTCATTATGTTTCATGATTTAATCATTACGATTAAAAAAGGCGATAGATATTACGAAAATGGAATAAGCAATGTGTTTAAGTATTCTTTTTTATTTAATAAAATTATTTTTATTATTATTTTATTATTTAATAAAAAAAATGTATCTATCTAAAAACAATGCAGAGTAAAAGATATGACAAAATAATGCAGCATCAGAGCAAATGTTTCATGAAATATCTGTAACATGATATGATAACAACCATATAACAATAACAATAAATAAAATCATATACTTTTTAATGGAAATCATATTCGCTCATGCTAGCAATAATAGAAGATACAGTTTTTCAGAAAATAAGTTTAATTACATTAAATATTTTGTATAGTTAAAAGTTTGTAATATTAATTTTAAAATACAATTTTTTTTTAAATACAACACCTGATTACAAAGAAATAAAATAATTGTAAAATAAATGTTCTTTTACAGAATGTTTCTACATTTCCATTCTTTTTTGCAAGCAACTGAAAAATCGCGATTTTTTTACATCATTATATCATAATTGCAGTAAATAATCGATCGATAATTGTCGAATCGTATTTTAACACTATGCGTAAAGAAAGAAAAACTCTATCAAGAGAGCTATCGCTTCGCCTTTTTAATCAAATTTGGGAGGATATCGTACGAAAAGACAGTATATAAGAAATTAAACTAGGAGAGAAAGAAAGGATAGGAGGGGGGGGGGGGGGGCGATAAATACGGCGGAAGTCGGAGAATATTTCGACAAGTAGAAAAACATTAGTATTTCTTTGATGTAGCAATATCAGGAGGCGCGGAATGCAGGCGAGCGAGCGAGCACGCACTCACTCACAGACATATACATACACGCTCAGCGCGAAACGCGTCGTATAACGTCCGGACAGACCGGATAGACAACGTCTTCTATGGCTGTAGAAACTATTTCTCGCTCTCCTTTGTGATGCTAATATCTCTTCACAAAACTGACGATAGCTCGCCGGTCGTGCCCCCGTCACGCTTAAGGAGCATGCGAATATATGTTAATTATCGCGGCAGTGAAGGCTTAGCCGCGCGTCCCTAGCTCCTGTATTACGAACTGCTGGCGGCGAAAGCACTGAAATACTGCTCTGTTCGATTCATGGCGAGCTGGACTCGCTGGATGCCCAGCATGAACGTCTCAATACATCTTTACCTGCTTTGATATACATATAACTTTGATATACATCCTGATTGCTCGTTTTTCCCCGGTAGCCACAGTGTTAATAATTCGTTTTAATCGCGTGATCACTCTTTATACTTTTTTACTTCTGTCAATATTATTATGCTGAATGGTGAAGTATTCTCCACCACGCGTTCTCGCTGAGAACTGACTTGCTTGCGAATTTAATCCGCTCTTTGATTCCGACGATTTTATTTCCCTACGCAGTTTATTTAAGAATGAAACGCAAATTTTTTTATAGTTACATATATATTCTACTGAGCGTTTCTCTTTCAAAACGTACTACCGCATAATTAGCCCCTTTTGCAGAGCGATTATTTTTTTTACAGCTTATTGAGAGACTGATTATCGCGTTTTTTGTACAAGCTTCCTGTTATTGGATGTATATATTTGCGATTCCATAGTAACTCTCTCATTTTAATATTGAGTTTTATTATATTTGAACTACACTTACTTATTTCGTGCATTCACCAAATTCCATTATTAACATTCAACTAACAGCGGATTCAGCAGACTGCACTAATGCGCACTGAGTGCCAATTTTTTCAGTGTCACACAGTGCGGCTTGTGCGCACTGTCAGATTATCATATGTAGTCAGCAAATAAAAACTGACCCAGTGGAGTGCTGAATTTATATTTGGACCAACCAACCGAACGAGTTCAAGAAATGTTGCATTGACATTTCTGACAGTGCAATTTAGCATAGCATCAAAGGGACATCTGTACTCGCACCATGTCAGAGCAACAACACTGAGAGAAATGATTTTGTTACAAATCAAAGGAAAGCAAATGTGATATTTGTTAAAAAAACTGATCGATTAGTTACGATTGCAAAAT
>NW_012130079.1:143036-146463 GCF_000143395.1 Atta cephalotes
TATATATATATATATATATATATATATATATATAATATAGTTATAGACGATTGCAGGATCCCAAATAAGAAATTGACCAATTCTAAATAATTCTCCTTACATTTGACTGTACTTGGTCGATTTCCTACGACTTAAGATTCCAGGATCATCTACGAAACAAGCCTAAAGTCTATCCAAAAGATAAGTTAGATTCTATATAATTTGTTTCTGTTACTAATAATTTGGTAATAATAGTAGCAGACTAGCAACAACGAAATTTGTTGTCACATATTTATTGATTACCGGTTAAAGGTACTGGTGGTTTGCTAAATTAACAAAATCCTTTCTCTCAGTAAAGTCACTAAAGCAGAGTTAGTGCATGTGTGCTGAATTTGCCATAAGTTTTGCTCGCTATAAGTTGACTCTAATCTTTCTTGCTTTTTAAACAAAAAATCAATTTGACTTAATAATTTTCAATACTTCATATACTTCATTTCTATTGCGTATTGCATTAACTTATCTGAAGAAAACGTTATTTGTTTAAATTTATTTTATCCCAGGAAAAAATGTTTTATATTTAATTATATAAAATTATATAAAAATGTATACAATTTTATATAATACAATTTTATATAATTCTATATAAATGGATATATTTTATATATAATTGCATATATTTATATACTTACATATAAAATTACCTATATACAATATAATTATATATAAAATACTTTTTCCTGGGATGTTTGCATTCTATTAATTAACATGGCTTCTTGCTCCTTTTTTGCATTCTGAAAAATACTTTATATTCATATTAAAAGTTCACATTTTTATAAAAATTTTGTGTTAAATTTTTAACGTATCCGAATGTTAATTTTACATAATGTAATTATATTATTTGTATTAAATTAGTATTCAACATTTTTTAATGTCAAAGTAACACAATTTATGAATAAATAAACAAATAATATGAAATTAGTATGAGTGACACGTCGTCGTACACGGACGTATGTTCTAAAAATGTGTGATCTTTATATTTTAACAATTCTGCTTTTTAAGTTTTAATATGTTCAACAAAGCTTCAGTGCAATGTTTCATGTTCCGTGATGATTAACAACGCTGCATTTTTGTCAATTTGCGAGTGACTTAAGCATTATGGACATGTGAGCTAATTATACTTGTATCATTCTTGCTGAGGAAGACTCCAAAGAGAGTTGAATCGTTCAAAATAAAGAAGACATCAATGAATATTAATTGTTCACTAAATAATCGTTTATTGTTGCTGATTCTCATTAGCCTATTATATTTATCTTTTTGTATTGTTTAAAATTCGAGAAGAGTCCTAATATAATTATTGTTATTGAAATTAGTGTATTTTAAAATATAAATTCCAAGATAAATAAATAAAATACGTATTATTTTAACACATCATTAATACTGAAATAGGCATGATTCTAGTTTACTTACAAATTGTATCAATATAATTTTTTATTATTATTTCTTCATGTTTATTCTTTTATTGTATATAATAATTATATTATCCATTAATATATTCATCTCGTGTTAAATCAACACAAAAATTTAAGTAGATCGTGGAACATGTAAAATGTGTTAAATTTGATACAAATTTTTCAATTGCATAATAAAAAAATGTTGTATTTGTATTAGAAATGACCGCTGAAATCCTTAAAATTAAAATTGAAATCCTTAAAGTTAAAATTTGATGTCAAATTTTTAATATATCGAATGTTAATTTAACCTAATGTGATTGTGTTATTTGAATAGTTATGTTTAATCTTTCTTAAAATAATACAATTTATGAATAAATAAACAAATAACACAAAATTAAATAATATTTTTTAAAACGCATATTCTAAGATAAATAAATAAAATGTGTTAATTTAGTATATTATAAATGTTAATGAAAGAATATGATTGTTTATACAAATTGTGTGAGATTATGTTTTTTTGTTCATTTTTTGTATAATATTAGTGTTACTTTCTAACCATATTCATCTTGTGATAAATTATAAAATAAAAATTTGAGTGAAGTTTTTAGAACATGTAAAGTGTGTTAAAATTTGTATAAAAGTTGTGTTAAAACACAAATTTCCCATCTATGTAATTATATACTGTCTTGTTAACTTCATGTATTATTAACTTTTCATCCATTTCTGGTAGTTTTATTGGTTTTCAAAACTTTCGTAGTTTCATTGAGAGAAGTTTTAAGCAAGAGGAACAGCGGAGCGCTGAGATTCGATTTGCGAAATTTGCGCCAGAGTTACAAATGACCTTAGTGAGAGAAAGTTTTGTTTTTTCCACTGTCTTTTCCCTATGTTGATATTCGGAAACGAGCAAACTAGAGACGGGGTATCATTTGTATTCGAGTATCGGCGAGTCATCTACGTCTATAATAGTACAAGAGAGAAACAGACGTTTTTATAGTTTATACTACGCCCGCGACGGTGACGTCAGTATAAAGTCGGAGGGAAAGTAAGTGGCTGGCGGAAGGTGCCGTTGCGTGTGCGAGGAGAGATGAGAAACGAGATATTTCGGTCGCACGAGGAAACGATGACGAATGATGTCCGAATGGATTAGACACACGAATGCCTCGTATACACGTTCACATTGACGGCGGGCAGTGTTGTACGTATTGCTTTCCCACCTTTAGGCATCGCTTCTTTATTTTTAACCTGGTACCTACAGTGTCACGAGCAACAGATTAATGTGACACGATACACCCTCCTGGGAGGTAAAACAGCGCGGCGCTTCCCTGTCGCTGGCGATACCGCGGGAACAAAACCGTCATATTGCATTATTAATCGACTGTGAGCGATATAAATATGCTTCGATGTAATGGCGCTTGATTAATTTTAATAAAGTATCTCGCCATCAGATGATCTTGGAATGTGCAATGCACGACGACACATAGCGAGATTCTATTAGACCGAGACAACTTCATCAATCACCGTAATATCGGAGTCGACATCTTCATCCACCTCTTTGTAGATATTGCTGCCGGTCACTATCTTCTCCAATTCTTTGGCAAATCGAAATATCGATTACGCTATTCAATGCAAACAAGCTGAGTCCCATGTAGACGGGCAACCTTGTGCCAAGAATTGCGACGATATGTATGGGAATATTCCGACCCGGAAGATTCTATTGATCTTAATCAAAGATTTTTTTCTATTAGCATGAACCGATCGTATCCGGTTGAGGCAATTGATCGCGGAATATTTACGATATTTAGAATGTTGCTGCGTCATTCCTTTCCAAGAAATAAATGACAAACATTTTTAAAGAAAGGGAGAAAAAAGGGAAATATATATAATAATTTATCAGTAATTAAATTAATATTTCATAACAAATAGAACTTTAGAAAATATAAACTTCTTATAAATATCTCTTATAATCTTCTTATAAAACTCTCTCTCTCTCTCTCTCT
>NW_012130079.1:146483-148320 GCF_000143395.1 Atta cephalotes
GTATACGAGTAAGTAAGTAGTAGTAGTAGTAAGTAAGTAGTAAGTAGTAGTACGTAGTAGTAGTAGTATATATATATTATTATATATATAGTACTACGTCTCTCTCTCTCTCTCTCTCTCTCTCTCTCTCTCTCTCTCTCTCTCTCTCTCTCTCTCTCTCTCTGCTTCACATAAATCTAATGTGGTTGTAATAACTAATTCTAACTATTAAGCATTAAAGAACACGTTTAAACTTAATAAATAATAAATCAAATTTGAGTCCAACTTAAATAGTTTAATTCACTAGGTAAACTGTTTAACTTTATTTCATTTAACGATATATTAAATAGAAACAATATAACGACCTACAGAAATAATAAAAAGTAATTGAAATTAAATATATTTTGATATTATGAATTTAATAATGCAAAGTTTAAATATTTCTTTAGCAAAAAAAGAGAATTATATTATATATAAACAACAAATACATTGATAAAATTCAATATCACTTTACGCCATATTTAATTTTATTTGGCAATACTAATTAATTAACGAATATTGCAACAAATAATAACAAACATTTATGTAAACAATCACGTAAACAATTAAAGTACATACTTGTTTGAAAAATGTACAATTTGATAAATATACGTCAATGCGTATATTCATCTTTCTGTACATGCAAATTTAAAAATATAAGTCTTACTCGGCGATTTTCAGGATGTGCATAGCTAATAAAATTGCAAAATCAATACACATACAATTTACACATACAATTGGATAGTATCCTTTTGTTAGAACAACACAGTATGTACCGCGTGGGTATTTTTACATACGTATATAACAGAGTGTAGTTGAACATGTATATAGTTTTCCGTAAATTGAAAATAAATGTCCCAAAGAGCGCATTCAAATAGACTTGGGACGCCAAGTAATAAAATTAATGGACTCTCAAACAGAACCTAGTAGTTTACTGCGAAGAAATTTGTAGTTACTGTCAGTAAAAGTTGATTATATGTGTAACTTTTATAATGTCAAATTATACCCACACTTCGAGTTATTTCTAATCTTTTCTATAAATATCGCCACTGCTGCTATTTATTGTTAATATGTCGTTAATATAATAATAATAATTTAAATTAAACAATTACACAAGAAATATATTAAAGTGTATTTGAGTCAAATTTAGTTTATTATTTACTATATACGTATTATTATTTATTATACACTATACGTACATTAATAGAGAACCGTTTTGATATGTAAAACACTTTTTATTTTTCCCTATTAGTCCTGAGATTATATTGCATTCGAGACTTTCATTCATAGACTGATATACGCTACTTTGTAAATGCTCGCATAATAGTACTGGTATTATTTAAATCCGCTTTGAGATAGTAATCGGAGGATTCACAAAGCCGCTTAAAATATCTTGGTTTTCATAAATGGAGAATTTTGAATGCACGCTTTCCGCACAAAGATGCATGTCACTAATTTAATTAAATATCTACTCTGTAGATTCGAAAGAGCAGTTACATTAAATCAATAGGAAATAAGTATCTAGAAAATAAGTGAAAAATTATTTCAGCGCGCAATTTAAAGAATTATATAAATTCACAGAGAATTATACAAGCACTTAAAATCCATCTAAACCGTTAAAGGCATTTATTTCCTATTGGTTGTTTTTACATGTACAATTCTATAGATTTAATATTACATTATATATATATATATATATATATATATATATATTATATATTATATATATATATATATATATATATATATATATATATATAGTAGTAGTAATAAAGTAACTACTATTTATTTNTATATAGTAAGTAGTAAGTAAGTAAAT
>NW_012130079.1:148684-154786 GCF_000143395.1 Atta cephalotes
AAATAATGGATTTTCTTTTTACTACATCTAATATATAACAAAATATAAAAATATATTTAATTATATACATAAACATTGAAGAGTTTTTCCTGTTTCGCAAAGTTCCTCAAGAGACTTACATTTTACTTCGCTCTAATTAAAAATCCTGAGCAACCGATAAAGTACATCTGTGCATGCATTTTACGAACAGCTATGCTGTTTTGTAAAATATGTAACGATATCGTTTTTTATTCTATGTCGCGCAGATGATCAAAAATATTTTTAGGAGATCAGGAGGATCTGTTAAATTCTGGGTTGATATGATGTAAAGATATTGCGTTACTATTCTTTTTTTATTAAATTATTATAGTGTAACAAAAAAAAATTTGACGTAATTTTGAGATATTCGCAACAAAATAATTAGAAAGAGTATCAGTAGCGAAAAGTTGGAAAGAAAGTAACATTAATTCTAATTAACAGTCACAATTCAAATCTTTTGGCGTACAACAAAGAATGTATGACTCGAAGGATCTTTTTAGTTATTCGAATCGTTTTTTCTTCCAACGTCGCACAAACGATAAAAAAATTCTCAGACATGATCAGAAGAATCTATCAAATTACGAATTGATATAATGTAAACGTACTATATTGCTGTGCTTTTTTGTTGAATAATTGAGATATTCGTAACGAATTAATTAATTAGAAATCAATAGTAACAAGTTTACAACTGCAGGAAATAATATTAATTAGCAGTCAGAATTTAAATCTGTGTCTCTAGATAAAGCTTATTCTTAGAAACAGGTCATTGTATATCTAAACAAACACTGCAATCTGTCATTCGTTTTTACAGCTTTTTCGATATAGAACATGCGGGCTTTAAAGTTTTAATTTAGTTTCTCACTCGATTAATGCAAACTCAGATCGCGGCTTAACGTCAAATCTACGTCAAATATACGTAAAGTACTTTAAATACGATTCCACCCTCAAAGAAACGTAATAAGTTTTTCCATAACTTCGTTGAAACGCCATTCTGCCGTCAGAAACAAAATCGTGTCTGAAGCAACCAAGCACATCACTTTAATCAAAACGACACAGCAACGCTTAGAAGAAATACCATCTCTTGCGAATGCAATGGGAATGTGAGATCAAGCGAACATAGCAACACATTAGAAGTGCATGAGAAATTTGTCGCGTTTTACAAAAAATAGCGATGGCATTCAAGTTGTTGTGCCTATCGATAAAGATTCTCTGGATTTGCATATTATATGCAAATAACACTGATAATAAACGAAGTGAACTTTAATTAATTTAATTGAAATGAGATAACTTTTGAACTCCTGAATATATTAAATTTCCTGCATAATCCATGGTCTTACAATTCATCTATCGATTACCGAGCGTTCCTAATTACTTGTCCAGATCAGCTCTCGCATATTTAAATGTCATTTATAATAAAACTTAATTGAGATAAGAGATCGTGCATTCTATGTTCAATGAATTACAAAACCTCTAACATGTGCAAATGCCATATCTGACTAGCTGTCTATCTGTCTCTTGATAAATTGTGACTTTGTTTATTACGTGAATAAACATATTTCCGGACGGATCGATGGCTATCGTTCATAAAGAAAACAATTGACAAGCCTTCCAATGGAAGATTTCTACGCATAAGTAAATCCTATCCTTCAGCAGAGTGCATGTGCGAAGCAAGTCTGTCAATTATACCTACAGTTATCTGGAGACACGATAGTGTCTCTGCGCTAAGACATGGCGCTGAGACATTGCCATGCTCCTTTACACGAGCCGGCGAGTTGCGCCAGATTGAAATTATCGGATCTCAATAACAACTACTCCGAGTTTTAAGTACACTTAATCGATAGCTTATACTAGTAATTGTATTGTATTTTTATTTTTTTATTTTTATTTTTTTTTCTACGTATCCTAAGTGGAGATATTGCGACGCAAGGTCCGAATCTGTAACTTTTCAGATTTAGACGTTACGTCGTTATTATTATTGTGGTCGACCATCGAACAATCTGCGCATTCCTTTCGTAACCTTCTGACTTTTTGCGCAACACAACAAGTACTAAGAAATCAATAAATAGCGACGTATACAAAGTATTCAGTGAATCATAATAAAATAATTATAATTTAAAAAACCGAGTAAAAAACATGGAGGGAATGATGATTTTTTTTATTAATCGCGTAATTTTCAAGAATGAAAACACTTTTCTGATTTCATAATTTATTGAGCATTCCGCATAAAATAAAATTAATACAACATTAAATCAAGTATACAGAAAAAATAACTCAAGTATCTAAAAATTTAGTTAAATACAGATCTGAAAATAATTTTGTTAAATTAAAGTAATTACTAGGACGCTCAAGCTGATTGTTCAAATGTCAAAATTTTTTGTTGCACTACTCATCATGCTTGTATTTCCTACATAGTAATTTTGACAACAAAATTGTTTTTTGTATGAGTGTATCTAGTTAAAATTGTTTCTTTAATAAAAAGTAATTAATTGTAAATAAGTGTCATATATTTTAATTATAAATTTTTTCATTTCAAAAGAAGGAATATTATAACAGGTAAATTCTTTTTTGTTATTAATTTCATATTATGTATAAGCAAATTTATAAAATAAAAATATTATTATAAAATTCTATTTGCACGTAATCAGTAAAATAGATCAATAAACACGAAAATCAACTAAATGTGTTTTTGATTTCAATGTTTCTGTATCGAACTATCAACTTCCTAATAAATACACAATCATTAAGCCCTGTATTAAGAAACTGTCTTACATCCATTTTACAATAATCAAAAATTACCACTCGGAGTAAATAACCGATATTTGGAATAAGACGTTAGTAACCTTTCAACTGAAGAATTTGAAGGTTTATAGAACAGCATATTAATTATTGTGAGTTTTTGTCCACTGAGGATGGTTCTGTGAAAACCGAAACGTTTGAAGAATTTTTGTATTGCAAATTGTGAGTAGTAAAAATTTTGTTGCACTGTCAGCGAAGTTCAGTTGTCCTTTTAGAGACACTCTATTATTCCAAATTATTGAGACTTTTGGAGACTTAGTTTTAATTTTTAACTGAATGTTAAAATATCATATTCGGCGATAAATTGTTCAATTTCATTTTCTGTAAAATTTTTAGATATAGACAGATAAAGGGACATTTGTAAATGTTTGCCAAATTATTTAAAATTGTAAATATAAATTATTTATATGACAGTGACATTTTAATTAATAGTCTTCTAAATCCTTTCCTTTGATCTTTTATTGATCGTTAAATGGGATTGTGAGTGCAAAACGCGTCTATGACCGCTCTATCTAATCGTACCGTGCTCTGATATATGTATAACCGATACATGCATTGACGATGTTCGTCAAATTACACGTTCAATCTCCGCGTTGCTGCAACGTCGCTGCTACATCGGGCAAGCTGGATGTGTGATTCTCGCTTAATAATTAACACTGTACGACTGTGCAAGCATTAATAAACGGACGGTAATATTACTTTCTAAATTAATTAATGTCGAGCGTGGTAGTGCTCGATGATCTGCAGTAAAGGTTTCCTGGAACCAATTAAAATTACCGATAATAATGCAGTATGCATACAGCTATTAAGTTTAATATGAAAATAATTAAATTATGATATGCATTATTTTTCTTTCATTAAATCCGTTGGCATAATAAAATTGTAAATTTTGGCACTTACTATAAACAGAATTTGACGAAAATAATTAATTTTAGATGTCCATATGTATAATCCTAGAATATTCCTTGTTTAACATAATTTAGTTTTAATTAGAAAAAAAAATAGAGTTAGGAATTTATAATATACGCTATCATTTATAAGTTCGAAAACACTTGCAATATTTTCGCAGCTCATGAAAAATTCTTCTCT
Organism: Atta cephalotes; assembly: GCF_000143395.1. Lineage (NCBI taxonomy): Eukaryota > Metazoa > Arthropoda > Insecta > Hymenoptera > Formicidae > Atta > Atta cephalotes. The sequence continues at coordinate 152,588 of NW_012130079.1, forward strand.
CTTCGTGAAAAAAACTCTCATAGAAAATTTTTCAGAAATGCATTTGAAAGAGGAAAAACAGAATTTCAAATCTGTCTTTTAGTCTCTATGATACTTTGTTTCTACTTTACCTAATTATAAATTAATATTTTTAAATATTTTTCTTTTATTTTAAAGCGTAGCAGCTTGATAAAACATTATCAAAGACGAAAATGTCACTGGATCTCAATAGCAGGCAAATTAATATAGTATTTTTAATTAGTATAAAAAATGATTTTTTGTCTTTTCTTACGATCGTCTTTTTGTTGTAAAATTATTTTAAATTATATAAAACATTTTTTCAAAGTTAAAATATCTTCAAAATTATCATTTATTTATGCCTTTTCATCGAGTTCCACTAACATATTTCGTCTTTGAAAGAAATTTCATAAAAAAAAGACAAAATTATCTTTTTTTATTATTTTGAAAGAGATTTTGTTTAGGATTGAAAAAGTTTAAAATTTATACAGTTTTTTTTGTAAATTCTTTCAAAGTTAAACAATATTTTTTAAAAGAATAAAAACGAGAAAATCAATAATATTGTAATTCAGTGCGTAGCACGTTGTAGGGGCCAAACACATTATTTGCATCATCACATATTGCACTAATTTTTTTGAAGAAATACATAAAGTTTACTAAAAGTCCATTTTAAAATACTTCTTTGTTAATTAATTTTTGTTTGATAATATTTTATCAAATGCTTTGAAATAAAAGGAAAGTAGAAAAAGTGAAAAAATATCCATTTTCAATTTTATTATAAACAAAGTATCATACAGATGAAACTGAAAAATATAGTTAAAACTTTATCTTTCTTCTTTAAAATGCATCTCTATGTTTCTTTTTCAAGATAACTTTATACTTTTTGTGAGGAAAGCAAGCGTTCTTGGATTTATGCACGGTAGTGTTTATTTGAAAATTAAAATAATATCGAATATAATATCCATAACATTTAATTGGGCAGAGTAGTCCGATCGTTTTTACTGATGAAATGTGCAATAACAACGATGGTTTTTTGCTGTAGTAGCGAAAATATTTTTTTCCGTATGTCATTAAATTCCAATGAGAATGTGAAGTATCGACGCAATTCTTGACAATATAAGTCATTTCTCGTTGCAACGGTAAAATTTCGTAACATATATTAGTTGTCGCACACATTGCAAATCTCCTTTATGCATAAATATATTAAAATTATACAAAGCGTATATATTATTAGTGCAATAACAATTATTGAAACTTACAAGCGCAATCCCACTAGCGATCTGAAATTTCTACATTACATGTTAATTACATACGCACGTGTAATATAATTCATAATGTAATATGTACATTTAACATAACGTAATCCGATGAGTCCTGATTAAAAGCATTAATTACCGTGAGCTCTTTCCGCAAATTTGTTCTCACTTTTGAGCATATACGTAATAATTTTCTATTATAACCTATAGAAGCAAAATTTACGTATCTGCGAAAATTTTCTAAAATATTGCATCGACGCGGATCTTAGCCGCGATACATTAATTAATAATGTTGCGTGTATGCATTTGTAATAAACTGGGAGAAGTTACGCGCTCATGTTCGCACGCGCAATTATTACCGTTTTATGATCCTTTTTTTCTGCTGACAAGCGATTCGAAAGCTAGCGAGACATTAAAACGCCTCTCGTCGCTCTTCTCGTATTAACGTTCGAAGAGCTGAGAAGACGCAATTTCTGGTGTGATTATCGTTTAGCAGTTATTCTAATTAAGTAAATAATTGCGATATGTAACAGCAACTATATCTAAAATATTTAAAAATTAGGTTAAAAAAAATTCCTAGATTCCTTAACTTTTTAATTATGAATTAAATATTTTAAAATGCTAAATTATTATAATTATAAATCTTAAAGAGAAAAGTGGATCTAATCGTAAAATAAGTTAATTCTCCATCGGTTGAAAAAAAAAATCTAAAAGAAGTTAAATTCTCAAATCCCTGTTGTATATGCAGTTATATCAGTCAAAAAATAAAAATAAAAATGACAGATACTTTGTTTAAAATCTCCTGCAAAATCATACTATTAAATTCATAATATTAACAAATTATATTCAGTTTGATATAATTTTTAATCATTTTCTAGATCGCCATTTATGCTTATATATATATACATATATATATATATATATATATATATATATATATATACTA
>NW_012130079.1:157993-160428 GCF_000143395.1 Atta cephalotes
TATATATATATATATATATATATATATATATATATATATATATATATATATACCATTAATTTAATTCGAACAATTTAAATGTATTAAATTTAAGAAAATGTAAAATTTATGTTAAATTAATTTATTAAGCGTATACGAACGTTTATTTTGAAACTAAGCATTAATCACAGAAATAGATTGATTTACATTTTGACACACATGAAAGTTAAAAATAACAAAATGTTATTTAACTCAAAGTATTAGGTTTCTACTATTCCTTGGATATCTAACAGTGTAGTTATGTGCATTCTATTTTAATAAATAGAAATTATTTTTCTCATGCCACATTATGCAAATTTTGTTATCCAATGAGAAAATTTCTCTAGAATTAAAAAAAAATTTTATTGATAATTTGAATAAGAAAAATTATTATTATAACAAATGTTTTGCCTTGTCAAAAAATTTTAAGTAAAGATAACGATTTTTGTCTATATAATTTACTCAATTTTTAAGCGACACTTGCGAAACGGAATCGCGCAAAGAAGTCGGAAGCAGGGTCGTCCTTGCGCATGAAACTCGTACAAAAAGTCACGTCATATCGCAATTCGCAATAGTGCGACTCGAGGCGTGGCGCGAGGTGTTCTTGGAAGATCGCAAAACAGGACTCGCAAGGCTCTTCAAAGCGGGCTGAAACAACCTCGTTCGACGGTACTTTCCCACTGGCAGCGGCTGAAACATCAATGCGCCGTCTTCACTTTTGCCTTCGCTCGCAAAGCAGTGGCCAGCAACTATCATCTGGCCTACCTTGGAAATAGTTCTTGAAATGGATAATCGCGTAACGTCAATCTAATCGCGGTCAATCTAATCGAGTATAATCAGATGCCCACGCATCGCCTCCTCAATATCGCTTACTTATTAAGAACTTATTGAGAATAGCTCGAGATAATAGATATCAGTCAGTTAATTCTAAATGTTTGGAAATTAGATCTCTGATTTATACAATTAAGATTTATACAATTAAGAGTGTGAATGTTATCATTATAAATTCCCCCCCCCCTCTCCCCGAACTGACGAGTAGTTCTTTTGAAGCTCTCAATTATAAATCTCTTTGTGAAAAATTCGTCAATTCAATTTAATCTTTATATTATTTATATTACATCTGCAAAGGATTATTCTTATTAAAATATACTCATAATTCATTTTTTTAAACGAATTACATCATTCTGTTTCCTTGAACATAATTAGTGCCATATAATTACAACATAAATCCAACACTAATTGTGATATAGATTTTGACATCAGCTCTGGAAGGTTAGGTAATGGATTTACGCTGACGAATCTTTGTGATACCCTTAATCTTCTTTTACTTTCAGCCGACGCTATGGTCGCTTGAGCAAAAACTTGACTGCACCGTTCATCATGATCAAGAGTACGAGGTGTATGTACAGTATATGCAGTCTCGATCCTTGATTCTTCAATTTAGCCAGGACTTTCAGCCGCGGAAGCAGAGTCTGTCTCCGTCGATGTAAGATAAGCCGCATAATGAGGCTGAGATGCTGTACGATTGCAGAGCTCCGTTTTAAGACGTGGGAACAGGAACGTGTAAACACGTGTGGATCGCTATAGTGACTCGTTCCATTTTTTATCCCCCCCCTTCCCCCTTCCTCTCTCTTTTCTTCGAGCCTCTGTCTTACTCACGACGATGACTCTGCCCCTTCTAATCGACCCTTGCACAAGCGGTAATATCAGGGCGTGTGCAGGAACTGTTTCGACGTGGGATAAAATTGACCGCGCTGATTAAATCCAGCGGAGGCCTTTTGCGACGGAATTACCGGTTAATGTGTTTTTGATACGTCTCGCGATTAATAAACGATGAGGTAATACGAGTATGTGGTGTGTCTGGGAGTTATTATATAATATTAATAACGCTTCTCTTCAAATTGGCATTATCATTTTTTCCCACCGATTGTCTCGCCTTGCATTCAGAGAAAAACGTAGTGATAGTTTAACTAGTATAAAGACAACTATACAAATTTTATAGAATATACATATCTTATAAAATTAATATACCTACATAGAATGAACTTTATTTTTAATCTTTATTTTTAATGTTTATTCTCTCTAATTGGTATTTTTTTTACATTCGAACAATTTACTGAAAAAAATTATGTAATTTAAAATTTACTTAACTTTTATTTTGTCATTAAATTATTATTTATTTACTTAAATATTCTTTTAAATATTTTTTGTTATTTATTTTTTTACCTTCGAGTTTCCTATTTGCATCGCGAGTTTGCACATATGAGTTTTTTATAACTATAATTAATTCTCTCTATAAAATAGTTAATGAAACTCTCTCTTTTTCTCACGTTCTGTGTGTGTGTGTGTGTGTGTGTGTGTGTGTGTGTGTGTGTGTGTGTGTGTGTGTGTGTGTGTGTGTGTGTGTGTGTGTGTGT
>NW_012130079.1:163938-165553 GCF_000143395.1 Atta cephalotes
ACACACACACACACACACACACACACACACACACACACACACACACACAATCAAAGGTATTATGTTATTAAAAAAATTAAATTGATACAAAAGTTGTATACAAAATTGATTTTATATTATTAATATCTTTCTGTTGACGATGACTTTAAAATAAGTTAAAATATCTAAGATCTTTAATCTTTGCTTATTATTTAAAAATTAATTTTTTATTTACTAATAAAAAATATATATAATCATTTATAATAAAATTTATGATTATTATAATTAAATAAATTTTAGTAATAACAATAATTTTAGTAAAATTTTAATAATTCATTTTAAATCATTTTAATTATAATTAAATAAATAAGTCTTAATTAAAGTAAAATTAATGATGTAATTAATTATAAAACCTGCAATTATAACATAATTAATTAAAACTTGTTATACAAAGTATTATTGAAAGATTGATTCACAAATTACCGTGTTGATTCCCTTACTTTACTTTTTCTTGCAATTCTTACATAAAAATTTTACGAATTTTCATTAATTTTTCTTTACATAAATGAATGTATTAATCCGAATTTTCTAAAAGATGCCTTATATGATTTATAATTGAGCAACTGAGAAATATTCTGTATGTACACAACAAATATAGGTTTATAAGTGGGATATACGAGAAACTATATAGGGTTATTACGATCTAAATATTCAAGCAAGGAGTAGTTTAGCAAGAGTTATGTATACTTAATGGGATTGCGAGGAAATTATTACGATGGAAACTCATTTAACTACAAGGGTAAATAAAAAAATAATAAAATCATAGCGTTAGCGAGTAGAAAATGGAGAGTCACGTATGGCGAGCAGAGGAAACTGCAGCTTATTCTTGGATGAAACAAAAACTCCGAATTAAGGTTGAGCGGCAGCTGAAACATAGTTCGGGGTGTGCCAAGGATTCGAGACATTTCTTCCCCAGGTTTCGTGCGCGCTTACATTTCCCACACAATTGTATTGAAATGCAACTCGTATAAACAATACGTTGCGTCACGTCGCGGGGCCACACCGCATGTAACATCGCGGATTGATACAGGCGTGACAGAAGGAGAGCAAGAGAAAAGGACGGAAGGCAGGAACTGTGTGTGGCCGGAGTTCTTTATACAAAGTCACGAGAAGTCAAACGAGCTGATTCCCCGCGCAAATTGTCTCCGTAAAAAGAGAGATTAAAACATTGTTGTTTGAATAATAACTAGAATAAGATAGGGGCGATCCATTACTCAATGGCTTAATGAATAAGGATATATTGTCCTCTCAAGGGTTTGAAGACTAATAAGACCCAACTAATTAAATAACTAATCTAAAAGTGATTTAATTTTAGTTCCATTACTTTTCGATGTTCTCTCTTTTTCTCGCTTCGCTTCGTAGCGTTTGTTATGTAAATTCGATATCTAACAGATTAAAACCAGTTCAATGGATTGTGAGATTTGATTTAGTAAAAAATTTAGTTCAAAGAGAGAGAGAGAGAGAGAGAGAGAGAGAGAGAGAGAGAGAGAGAGAGAGAGACGTTAGTTTATTATTATTATATAGTATATATATATACTACTTAACTTAACTTAACGTAATTAAGTTTAATTAATTA
>NW_012130079.1:165927-168338 GCF_000143395.1 Atta cephalotes
AGAGAGAGAGAGAGAGCCAGTTTTTAATTTTATATATTCGAGATATATATGCACCTTAAAGTTTCTACAAATAAGTTTTTATAAATGATTTTATATTTTCAATTTAGTTTTTCAAAGTTACTACAAGACTGAATTTTGTTAAGTATATATTGTATATCACAATTAAAGTGTTATATTAACTTTAATAAATTATACATTGACTATAACAGACCACAGTAAATGTATATACATTTCCTGAGTCCTTTAATACTATGACTATGATATATAAAAGATTCATTTTTCGTGTTTTTCTCTTTCCATTAGAGTTTATAACGTGTAGTTTATTTGTTTACGGCGTATTTGCTGATGCTCTTTGGCATAACAGTCACGAATGAATCTCTCACGACTTCACGGTTATTAGAATCGTAACGGGGACAGGTCGTCGCGAGTCTCTTCCAGGTTGCGAAGTAAAGCATTAGATACAGACTCCTTCGATGACAAAATAAGAGAGAGATTTATCCAACAGAAAAAAACTTCATCTTCGAAAAGATGAAAAGTTCAATTTATTACATAGGGCGTCGCGTGATGAAAGTAAATTCGAACGAACAAATAAACTTTTAAAATATATGAAATAATGAAATTAGAATAGGCCTAATAGGAATCTAGCGCAGATAATAGTGCAGTTATATTTCTTCTATTAATTAAATAATTATTAGAAAATTAAAGTGACATTTATTAAAAAGTTCTTTGTCAGTTCTTTTTCTATAATTTTAAAGATAGATATTTTAATATTTTACATACTTAAATAATAGAAAAATACTTTTATCTTTTGTTTATCAGAATAAAGCAAAGAGACCCAAAGTAGACAATATATGTTTAACGTTAAAAAACGTTTAGTTGAAACATATATATTTTTCATATGTATAAAAACGTTAGACACTATTAATGTTAAATTAAAAAAATACGTATATTAAAACGTCAAAGTGTCTAGTATAAAAATGATATTTTAAATTAAAAGTAAAAAAAGTAAAAAAAAATACACTTAATAAACATTACAAACGTCTTACAAACATTTTTGTAACGTTAATTAAATAATTTTAAAAATGTATCAAACATGTATTAAACGTTTATTTTTCGATTACATGATTTCTAATGTTTATTAAACGTATCTTTAACGCAATTGTGTTGTTTGGAGATTTAATGTTGACACAAGAAGCGCTTGACTTAATTAAATCATTTATTAAATACTATTAATTAAATATGAAAATGCGACGTATTTCTTTAATAAAAAATAGCAAGATTAAAAATGCTAAAAAGATAATTATTTCATAATTTCACTCGTGGAAGATATAGGTTACATTTTCCGTTCTAAAAAATTCCTATTATTCTTACGCGTGTACATAGTTTATCGTTTTTTTTTTACAATCGTATTTTACAATCCAATATTATCATCGTCACAAAAAGGATGGAGTTATGTAGATAAAAAAAAGTTGATGGATTTTGCCAATACAAATGTGTGTGATTGACATTGAATTAATCTCACATGACTAGAAAGCGTATACATTTCAAACAATAACAGTATTTGTTTACTACGAAATTTTTGAAATACGAGTGTTTATACTCTGAAAATTTATAGATTTATGATTTACTGATATTGATTCTCAAACGTCACGAATTTTTTTTATGTACGATAAAGCTAACGTAAAAGAAATTACACCCGTTTATAATTACTAAACTAAACACTTTAAATTTAACATTTAGACGCTATATATCAACTTTGCTCAACACAAATATATTTATAAGTAAAAAATAATTAGCTCTTTTTGCAAACAAATCTCGATGTAAACGATCGGTTTTATGAACAAGTAATATCTTTAATTTTGCAGATTATCGAAACAGATCATTGCGGTATATAAGTATACCTATTATATTTTTGTCGTTATGATCCTTAACGAGTGCATTGTCAACGGTTACACCATATTCAATCTAAATTGGTACCTATGAAAGACACATAATTACCTCATTCTTCACCTTCAATCAACGAACTAACACATATTGTACAACATATTGTAGATAAAAAGATTGATCTCACCGACACCTTCATCGTTCATATTTTTTTTGTTCTTTCAAAGTGAATACAGGAGTAATGCTAAGGTAGATTATAAAATTAAAATAGTTACAACGTATTTCTTGCAAAGAAACTATATGTATTGGCTATGTTGAAAGATACCCTTTTACTATATGCATAAATTATAAATTTATATACTGTACGTACATACATTAGAATAACATACACACACACACACACACACACACACACACACACACACACACACACACACACACACACACACACACACACACACACACACACACACACACACACACACACACACACACACACACACACACACACACACACGGACACACAA
>NW_012130079.1:168850-185438 GCF_000143395.1 Atta cephalotes
ACACACACACACACACACACACACACACACACACACACACACACACACACACACACACACACACACACACACACACACACACACACACACACACACACACACACACACACACACACACACACAGAGGATATCCCGAATTTAAAGGGCCATTACGGAAGAGTGTAAGAAATCGAAAATATAAATAAAACTAAAATAATAGTAATAAATTAAAAATAAAGATCCTTTAGAGATATATTAATTTTTGCTTCGTTTTGAAAAAAATCGCAAAAAAAAGGACAATACGTAATTTTCATTTTTGTATTTATTTATTACTTGCTCATTTACACTTATTGTATGTAGCTGCAAATAATAAATATTTTATTACTAATACCTATTGATATCCGTATTGGCTTTTATCAACGTTTGTTTCTTATATTTAGATTTGATTTATGTTAAAGCCTATGTATGAGCAATAATAAAGCCTTTATTCCTTTAATGATTTGACAGAATTTTTATCATGCTAAGATGCTCAATGGAAATTTTTCTCTAGAAATTACCACACAATTATGATTTCACTCATCACAAAATTCGAAAATTATTAAAATGTTCGAAATAAATTATATGTATATAAAAGAATTCTTTTGAAACGCGTTTTTTTCTCTTTGTCGTTGTTACTGTTATTGTGTCATTGTCATGTCTTTGAAAGACATTCAAGCAGAGAAGAGACGATCGAACTTAATTTAGTCAGAATCCCTTATGAAATCTTATTGCCACAGCCAAGCGTTGTCAAGTAATAAGCGACTGCGTAAGAAACGGATTGGCTCGAAGTCGAAAGAAAGTGATAATAACTTGACGATTAACAAAATTGTCCGCGGAAATGGACAACCTTCAATTATGCGTTCAGTAATAACATTGGTAGAAAATAAATAATAACGGAGAAATGAACTGCGGCTTATTAGTAAACCATACGAAAATCGCAAACTAGAGCGCTTTGTGAATTGCAAAACATCAACGCGAGCATGACGACGATACTTAGGGCGACTCAGTTCATCTGGATCATACATTATGTAGATTTAGGGCTGGCATCCGTTCGGATTTCTCCAAATTTATCTTAGTTTTGATTTGTGCAGATTTATCCAGGGACATCCGGGATGATTTTTTGAAATAGTTCATGATTTTTATGATTTTTTATTGTATCTCGTATCATTTAACAATAGCTGCGCAAGCATTGTCGTGAGTGAACTCCTATCTCCCGGCCGCTCCGCGCTTATCGATACGATGTCTACTCACAGATAATTCGAGTTTTTGTATGTTCATCACTGTGTAAGCTGAGATATAATAATTTACTAGTTATTTGACACCGAATATGTTTCATTATATATTATATATTACTATTATTATACATTATATCGATTATATTATGTTTCACTTCAATATTGTGATGTAATAAACATAAAATTATTAAGTATACTTTGTAACTATTTGAATTTTTATTTTATTTGTAAAAGCAATTTTTATATAAAAGCGTTAGACTAGTGTTATACTAAATAATTGAAATTTGCGGTGAGAAATTATAATATTAACATTTTTGAAAAAAAAGTCCGAATTTTAAGCTATAAAATTCGAGGTTTTAGAGCTCATTGCTCTAGATGAGTGCTTTTAAAGTCCTACGTATTCAACTTATGTTGAATTTATGATGAACGGAAAACAGAGATTAAATAATAAGAATCTGTCTCAGTTTGCATATTTTTGTTACTGCATTTAATTGAGGCGTATCAAAGCAAAATATTGCAAATATCATTTTTTTTAATTTTTCAGATGAAAGAAAGAAATCATTTTCTTGAAAATTATTTCTTCACAAACTTTAACTAAATAAGGTATTAGCAATTCGACTTTGTAAAAAATTTTAATTATAAGCTTTAATTTAAATATAAATCTTGTGATATCATAATAAAATTGCCAATTGCACGATGAACTTATGACATTTTAAGCCCTGTTTTTTGCTTTCTTGCGGCATTTTTCACATTAGTTACAAAGAAAAAAGTGTTGATATTTGAGACAAAATTGGCATGGTAAAATAATTATAGTTAGATGTTCCATTTTTATAAATATTACTGCTGTAATGTTATATAAATATAATTATATTTGATCATAAATTAAAGAAAATGTTTTATTATAAGTTATATAGCAATTATATAATCATTTATTCACAAGCATGTATGTTATATGTAATATTTTCTTCATATAAAAAAATTTGAATGTAATGACGAAATATATATTTCTGTCTTATTAACCGTAAAAGAAATAAAATAGATACTTTATTTGCTAGAAATAAAATTTTTCATTTCGTCATATTTAAATAAGGATTTATTTCAGTGAATATTATATCTCTCTCACACACACACACACACACACACACACACACACACACACACACACACACACACAAATAAATTTTTAATACGTTTTCTTCAGTATACAACTGATTTATGCATCAAGATACATTTGTACATTTGGTATACATTTTGCTGTAGTACGTCTTAGTTGCGAATGAAATATGCGCTGGCAAAATTGCATTTTGATCGATTACATCAAATCGAGTCGATCGATCGTTTATAGCTTTACACAAGTATAAATAAAGCAAACCAAATTTATATATCCTCGAAAAAAAATTCCACAAAAATACTATTAAAATAAAATATGACATACGAAATATATACTTTAAATAATCAATGATTGCCACAATCAACATACCACGCATTTCACACAAGCAATTACTAAAACAATAAATTTCAACTCTCTCTCAGAGAAACATTGAACAACAAGTCCGACACGATATTACATAAATGCGCAACAAAAGAATTTGGACTGAGTTTTGTCATTTATGATCTTGATCTAAATAGATCGTGCCAGTAATCACTCGGGCAGGACCAACTGTTTTTTCTTTCTTTTTTTTTTTAAAGACAGTTGGATCGTGTCATAGAACGTCAATGATGTGTACGTTACGTGTACAAAGAAGTACCATTGCTCATTGCGAAGACAAACGGGCTTTGTCAAGAATTGCATCAGAATAGAACTAAAGTTACCACGCCTTTATCAACTAAAACTCGAAATATATTTGAGATTTAAGTTTTTTATATAAGGATACAGTTTATACAATAATGAATGTAAAAAGTATTTTACACAGGAAAAATATATCTTTTAAAAAATCATATTTTTAGAAAATAAACATTAATTGGTAATTTATTAACAAAGAATAAAATGGATTATATATTTCTCAAATTATTTTACTTAAAAGAATATATAATAATTAAAATCATATTTCATTTTAATAGGCAAATATAAAAAATTTAACGCACAAAAAGTATTCGTCGGAATTTAGCTAAGATCATTCTAAGATCATGAACACAATTATTTTCCTTAAACTCTTTTTTATTTATATTAGAATAGAATGTACTCATTGTTAATAAATTGCTAATTAATGTTTATTTTTTACATCAGCTAAGATTTTTTTCTTACAAAAATCTTTCTTGCAAGAATAGTTGTTTATTCATTATATATGTTTATATGGATATTCAGTCATATGTTAAATTTAATTTATCAAAAAAACGTACATATATGAAATCAGAAACGTAACAACATAAGATATAAAACTTTCTGCTTATCGACTTACTTTTAAACTCTAGAAGACTTAATTTATAAAATTTTACGACAGTTAATTTAGTAAAAGTTTTACGACAATTCATTTACGTATAAAAATTTTGTTAAAACAAAGTAAGATGTGGCAACAAGTTTTTCGTAATGAATATATCCTTTCTCTTCAAGATGTTCCGTAACGTGCAGTCCAGTTTTATTTCGCGGCCAAAGGAATTCGGCATAAATTTCCCACATTAGTTATGCGTTCTCTCTGCGTTATGTGTTCTCTCTACGGAGAAAAATGCGTAAGCGATTTCATAGAAAGGATAATATTAATTCGGCTACGAATACGTAAAGAGGAAGAAAGAAAAAGAGAGAGTGACAGTGAAAGAGTGAGAGCATCTGCTTTTGTTGCGCTAAGACATGACGTAACATTTATGCGCGCAGCAACAATGATGTATAAGCAATCGACTGTTTTTCCATGTAGCCTCTATGCTGTAATTTATAATAATTAAACCGAATAATAAGAGATAGTAAATTTTCGTGGTTAATCTCGGTGGATTTAAATTATATCCAACACAGAATTTTTCGTATTTGAATTCTTTTTCATTTAAATTTGTCTTATGCAAACAAATTGGATTTTAATACATCAGATTTATTTTATTTAATATTTCATTTAGTACAAGCATCTCATATTATATTAATAAAAGTAAAATATTATGTATATATATATATATATATATATATATATTTGTAGTATAATATTATTTTTATTTATACTTAAATTTTTTTGTACAGTATAGAAAGAAATATTCAATACGAATTTTCGTTTTCAGTTTCAAACAGAAAGAATTTTAAATATAAATATAAAACAAATCTTTACCTAATTAATAATTTTCTGCTTAACATAAATAATTTTTCCTTTTGAGAAAGGGATTAATGGAACATATAACGTTACAACTAAATTTTTTTTTCCAAATTGATTATCAAATCTATTATGACATTTCCACTCAATTTCACGTCCACTTGGCTATCTTCCGCTGTTTGAGAATGAATTATGTCGAAATTTCACGAACGTAGTTGCGAAGCAAACAATTTCGAGAAATAACGTTTATTCGCCAACAGTTCCTCCTTTCAACATCGGCTCTGTTAGCTGAATCAATCCACTGCATCTTTAATGAATAACTGAGACAAGATTGTAAGATTTTCATGAGCAGCACAGGCAATTTTATATCATCTGTCTCTCTTTAATCTAAGTAATTTTTGTAACAACTATCAACTTGTATCAATTTTTTGATCATCTCCTTCGATTAAATCGAAAGCATGACAGCCGATTCCCTTTGAGAATTTTCGTACAAATAAGTATATTAACTTGTACCGACGTTTGTCATCGTGGTCGAGAGCACGTGGATCGTACCATGTATTTTCTCATATCATACATAAAAAGATTCGCAGGGGTATGGTACAGCCTGGTCTGAAAGAGCGAGTGGTGGCACCCGAGGCCGAGAGCTTTTGCCCGGAACGGAGCCATCCCGAGGTGGGAGATGGATATAAGCCCATCGTCCGAGAATAATGCTATCAGTGACTTCGCGCTCGACAGTCTCGCATACGGTAAACGTGGTGTGGGCAGAAACATTGTGGAAGCATCATGCTCAAGGTACGGAGAGAGAAGGCCTGCCGCAATATGAGTGTGGTATGACGAGAGTGAGTGTGAGGAGATCGGGTGAGAGTGTGCGTCGCGTTTTCCTGTCGGCAATGTTCAAGAGAACTTCCGGTGCCCCATTTATCATCCGAGTGAATCTCCCTTATTTGTCTTTCTCTCGCTTGTTATAGGGCGCCTAATGTAATAATACTGTCGAACATTACACGAAATTGGCGAAGTCTATATAGACCTTTCCATTAAGAGAGATAATTCCAAAATCGCTTTCTGAACTGTTCTGAACTAGTGAATAGTTGATTTAGAGGTTTATCTCTTTCAAGTTTTACTTAAAGAAATAATCTTTTCAATTTTATTTTTCATGTCTTTTCTTTTGCTTTGGTTGTCATACGCTACAAAATCACTTATCAGCACGTATTTAGTAATGAGGTCTACGCAATTTCTAATTTGTTAATTAGAAATAAATACTTTATTAATTATCTTTTAGATTATTAGATCGTCTATTTAGCATTATACTTGTAAAGCATTATACTATGTATAATTTATATTTTACTCTCTTACTTCAAAAGTGATACAATTTAAAAAATTAAGTTTTCCAAAAGGAAAAAAAGTATTTTGCAATTTAACAAAAAATTATTGATCAATAATATAATACTGACAAAAAGAATATATTTCTATATGTGATCAAATATCATTTTTGTTTTTCATTCCTTAAAAACCACCCTTTTTTGAAAGATGTTTCACAAAATCCTTAAAATCCTTAAAAAATTATATAATATTCTCTAATAATAAAAATGATCATGATTTTTTTTAAATCGTTCTTTTTGAGCTGTAACAATTTTTGTAAAGTTAAGTTAGTTCACTTTTGATAATTGATGAAATAATGTTTATATAACGCGTTCATGATAAATCATGTTTTTTTCTTTTTAATTATTCATTTTCAAGTAAAGGAACGATATACATATACGTATTTATTTTCTTTAAATAATTATTTAGAAACGATCTGATTTTGGAAAACTGATTTTAGATGTAACATTGCATTCACCCAATATTACTAATAGTATATACATTCCCAATTGTGACTTTTTCAGCTTCCAATCAAATGAGATTTCTCTTCTTCCCGATCCTCCGGTTTACGGTTCAAAATACCATAATCTATAGTGTCAATTTTCTTAGACATGAACATCCGTGCCGAGGCGAGGGTGTAATAAACCTTTTATTCGCGATGTATCATTTTCATCGCAACGGATAAGGAAGCGAAATCCTTAACCACACTTCCGCGGCGCAGCGTTTCGTTGACTTACGATCTATTGATCTGCGCGCGAATAACAAGGTCGGCGTGAAAGTGAAAAGGGGACGATATTCGCATCGACAGGATTTCTAATCCGAGATTTTAATGAAACATCGAAATTCGAGAAGCGCGTCTTACTTGAGAGAGGGACTTTTCTAATAAATCAGCCCCAATGATTTTTCATATACATAAGTACCCAGCGAGCGTCACGTCAGACGCTAAGAATCCCCATATTGACAAGTGACTAATGAAAATCGCTTGCATTGCATTATCGATTATTCGCTGCATCCGCTGTATACTTGGGATGCTTTTAAATATATTGCACGAGGCACGGCATTCTAGACGAGAGAAAATTTTAGAAGATATCGTAGAAAAAAAAAGGGAAAAAGAAGAAAACACCTCTCAACGCCATAGAGGAATTTAAAAGAAACTATCAAATCCTTGACACAACTTCGCATATTAACAATCTTGTTTTCCCACAGAAGAGATTTACGATCGCGAATTGTGGTTTTCAGACGGTCGCTTTCCTCTGTGCCGCGCTGGCGTGTAGCCACGCGGTGGTTCTCAGCGGTTATAACGGCGGCCATGGCCTGTCCTACGATGATTACGGTGATCTCGATGCATACATTGGATCCGCCGGATACAAAGTTCTGCCGACGGTCGCGGTTCCGATACACGCGGTATCCGCTGCGCCGTTGCACGTGGACGCGTCTTTGGATGCATCTCTGAACGCTCATGAACTACACGACTACAAACATCACACCGATCAAGATCACGATTATTACGTGAGTATTTTTTTATGTCTGACTGTTGTTAACGAATATTGGCAAAAATAGAGGAAATATGCGTTTCACCCAAGTCGAATCGATTATCAAAGATCTTCAATACTTATACATATATCTTCTTCTATCAATTTTTTATCACAAACTTTTTATTAAACAGTTAGCTAGTTTTGAAACTAATTACTATTAATTTTTTTATATTCTTTTTACAAATTTCATAATTTTTGTAGCTGATACACCTATTCTTCAGTCTTTTCTTGCTGAGAGCATATATCGATATCAGCATATATCTCGTATAAAACTATTCAACAATTTTTTTAATTTCTACAAAATTTCTAAAAATTTCACTTTCGTAACAATGACGGGACTTAATAATATTTGCAACAAATATTATAAGCGGCATATTTAATTTCAAGAGAAAACCACCTATTTTTCTCATAGCTTCAATAGTTTCAATTTTATTAATATTTAATACAAATTCCCGCACGTTTCCTTCAGAAAAGTGTCAAGATTCGTCAAGTCTCGCGTTTCCAGACGCCTGAGGCGTATATATGTTAATTTAAATTCTTGTCTCTTTGAAAAGTAACGTCTGTGTAGACAATGGTGTATTTCCTCTGTCCTCGCTGTATCTTATTGTCAAATCTCTTTCCGCAATCCTCATTGTCGTCACTTTCTCGCGACGTTAATTGTCACTAAAAGCGGCGCTCCGCAAGTAATATCATAAAATGAGAGAACGTCGCACATTATGTGTGCGAATAATTGTAGTATCCGTAGTCGGGACTCAAAAGCGCTTGGAATTGTACTCCACAAGCTTCATTACATAGTTGCGGACCAGATTTATTGAATAATTTAATATAAAATTGGAATCGCAACATTTTTTAATAAAAAGTTTGTGATAAAAAACCTACTACCTTGTTTATTCGTTAAATTAAATTACATTGGCAAGATAAATTAATTTATCTTATTTTATAAGAGTTTCTTTTCTTAATTTTTAATCTACTTTTTATTCCTTTGAAAATTAATTCTGTTTTACGTACGCTTAATACAGGAAAGAACAATTTTTGTTGAGATATCTAAAAATTGACTAAATCAAGACCCGCACTAAATTTTATTGGAATAATTAATTAAATAATTTTATTAAAATAATTACACAGGACGCTCAAGAATAATGAACAACGTTGCAAAAAATCTTGAAATTTATACTGATTATTCAATAACTCAAGCGTTCTACGTAATTATTTTGATGGTCTAACAAATTATTTTCAGATCTGTATCAAATTAAAATTATAAATGTACTTTAATAAAACTTTTTTCCGTGTATCTACGATCTCAAAAATCAATATCGTTATGCATCTGCCAGCAATATTCAAGTTGCACGGAAATATTTATCGGAAAGTATTTATAAAACAAATAACGCCCGTTGTTAAACAGCTAAAAATGTTTAAAGGCACTACTCGATGCTACAATAACAACGTTTTAAAACATTCCTTGTCTTAATTGATCAATTAGTGAAATTTTTTTTTCTGACTGATTAATCAAATGCTTGGAAACATTTGTAGCTAATCCACTAAGCGAACCGCACTTTAAAACTCTATGCGCTCACTTCGGCATTAGTGGATGTTTATCGTTAATTTGTGGCGAACTCGCATATAACAATACTTGTATATACTTGTTACAGTCACATCCGAAATACACCTTCAATTACGGCGTTCATGATCCTCATACCGGTGACGTGAAGACTCAGCATGAGGTGCGGGACGGCGACGTTGTCCATGGCTCGTACAGCGTGAACGAGCCCGACGGAAGTGTACGAATCGTCGAATATACAGCGGACGATCATAACGGATTCAACGCCGTTGTTAAGAAAGTCGGACCGGCGATACATCCGAAACCGGTGCCGATTGTCAAGTACGTCTCACCGGCGCATTTTAACAGCTATGACTACGAGAAGCATTATTAGCTCAGCCATCGCATCGTGTAAATAGCAACGAATCTGGCGTTTCGCTAAAAAATATTAGTCGCGCGGCAATCAGTCTATTAGTCATGTGACAGCGAAATATGTTTACAAGTTCGTTCAAACCTCCAGGTGGATTCAATTGGCCGTCAGCAATAAACAGAAAAGCTGAGGTCACTTTTACGTACAAAGAGTTTTCATGTAAAACAATTAGATTTTAGGAGGGTTTAGGATTATACATGTTTAATATACTGCGATAAATATATAAGTTTATTGAAATTATCGAGGAATATTGATTCATTTCCTGACACAAAAAATTGATATTATTTTTATTATATATACTCCTGGCCAAAAGTTTGAAAGTACTTTTCACACATGCGCGCGCGCGCGCGTGTGTGTGTGTGTGTGTGTGTGTATGTGCGTGTGTAATATATATAATTTATAAAATTTTTCAAACAAATCTTAAATATTTTTAAAAACTTTTCTTATTTCTTTGTTTTGTAGCTTTATTTTAAAACAAATGTAATTGCACTTGAAACTTGCAGCGTAAAAAATCAATTGCTTTTACAAATAACACAAAAGCAATTCTCTCTATTTATTTTCACCTTTCGTTTGACGATTTGTGAAACCGCACAAAGGCGCATCTTACGCATCTCTTTAAACGAGAGTCATTTAATGAAATTGAAATTGCGATGTAACCACGCATGTCTGAAGTATTGATTTATACATATTTGTTACTACGTTGTAATATAAATTTCATTCAATTTTAACCTCGAGAAATCTCTTGTGCATTCACTTTTAGGTTTTATTCTAAATGAATATAAGTACCGCGAGAGAATATATATACATATATAATTTATAAAGATATAATTTAAAAAGAGTATCTATATAAATGTTTCACAACCACGTAAAAAATGTTACGTTCATTTAAATCCGTCCGAGAACTTTTACAATTTATGTGCATCATATGTGTATGACTTACGCATATTGCAGGATTAGATTTAAACCCATGACGGGAATGAAAAGCTCAATATCAAATTCACATGAAATGAATAGAAAGAAAGAATGTGTGTTTGGGAATGATATCAAAATCAGCGACTAACAAAACAGATTTTGTTAAAAGTAAGGAAAATAGCAGTTAAGTCTTTTGTACTCACATTATAAAATACGTTCAAAAAGTAAAAATCGTAAAAAATTGATATTTACGATAATATAATTTTGTAAAAACACGGTTTATATCAAAATAAAAGTATAGACAATCGATAATACGAAACCGATTTTGTTAAAAGTAAGAAAAATAGAAACTAAGTATCTTTATTGTATAATTAAATACATTAAAACAGTCATAAAGAATTGATATTTATGATAATGTATTGTATTTTCATAAAACTGATTTATTTCGAAATAAAAGTATTCTCATATTTTTATCTTACTTCCACTTGACAAAATGTGACGGGTTGTCATATATTGAGATAATTCTTCATCAGAACATTGATTCTCTGTTTGACAGTTTGCTCATTCAATTTTATTCAATGAAGAGGAACTTGACGATAACAAAGTAACATATAACTTAAACATATAAAGAAATTGTAATAAAATCTTGTGAAATTTTTTCTCAGAATCTTCCAAAATTTTACTGAATGTAACGTTTATATAAATTTCAGAATTTTCGGAATTTTTAAATCATTACTGAATAATTTAACTTTTTAGAAAATTGTTCAGATTTTTTTATTACACACTTTTCAAAAGTAAGAAAGTGAGAAAATTTATATCATGTCTAGAATTCTTGATATACATATATAAATTTTATAAAGTTCTAAGATTTTTTAATTTAAGATTTTTTATTCTACATAATTGCTGATAAAATCTTATTCTCCTATTATTAAAGATTCTCCTATTATTACAAAATTATCCTTAAAGATTCTCCTATTATTACAAAATTATATAAGATAAGTAGGGAATACTTTGATGGTCTTGAGTAATTTTAAATGTAAAAAGAATAAAAAATATTTTGCGTGAAATAACGATTCAAGAGTTGGGAAAGATTAGCTTTCCACGAAGACTATAGACATATTTAAATCAACATGAATTTTGAACAACTTATTGCAATAATAAAAAAATGTATTTCAAATTTATAATCTGATTTCTTTTAGTTTATATCCCGCAAATAGTCGAGTTTTCGAAGAAAAGATTCTACAAAGATATTCAACTGATTGAGTATCGATAGAAAGTTTAAAAAATACCTCTTTCTATTAAGAAAAAAATCTTTTTTTAATTGGTAGTAAAAAACCAAGGACATTTACGATCACTCGAAGTCATCAAAATATGTCCCGCTACTTATTCTACAATAATAGGTGTCTTCCTCTTATCTCTAACCGTTTTAAAAAAAAACATGATAAACTTTATCAGACGCACTCTGTATATATAATATAAATATATATTCATATACAAATATATATATATATATATATATATAAAATTATGAGTTTTTACTTTAACTATTTAAACAGATCATGTTTTTATACTAAACTTTTTATATTATATTATGAAACCATTATTTTTTTATCTCCTAAAAATTTAATTAAAATTGCTTATAAAATTAATAATTAATTAATAATTATTAAGTAATTATTAATTCGACATATACATATCGCTCATTTTTTGCTTTCTGCATAGGAATATTAATAAAATACCATGTTTAATCGAGGAATTTTCAAGAAAAGAGGGGAAAAGTCTTTTTTTAGAAGACCTATGTCATGTAATCGACAATTTATTTTTCAAGAATGATTTAAAAAAAATTCCATCACTACAAGAAGCATGTTGAAACACTATATTGATCCAAATGTGATTGAATGTTTATTAACGTTATTAAATTTAACGTTATTAAAAATTATTCAAAGAGCGAAAATGAGTGAGTAAGTAGATCGAATTAATAATTATTTAATAATCCTTAATTAATCTTATTGAATAATTTTAATTAAATTTTTAGGAGTTCAGAATAATAATTTTATAAGATTCTGTAAATTCTGTAAATTTTAAATTGCAATTGTGTATATTTTATATAATTCTTAATAAGTTGTTAGATTTTCAATTAAAAACGGCAATGTTTTGCATTGTATATTCTTAATTAGTGTATCGCTCTGCGCGCGAAATCACTTAATTTGTCTGATAACGATCTCGACGCGTCGGTCGATGGGCTTTCTTCGCACAGTTAATAAGTTTCACGTATAATTATACTCCTGTATAATTAATAGTACACGAGGAAACGGGCAACTCTGATTCAAGCAATAACAAAGTTCAGTTTTTTACGGCAATGCCGCTTTGTCCGAGCACTTGAACTTACTTACCAAGACCGTGAAATTCACGTGCACGCTTTCCAATTTTACTTTAGTTTTGCGCTATAGCGGCATAATCTAATTTTTACATTCAATTAAAACGTCCACTTTTGGCATTCATGCACCGGAGAAATCAATTATTAGTTTTTTCTTTTATCTTTTTAAAGCGAATATGGCAAACTATATTCAACGTGGAAAAAGTATTGCTATTATTTTAATTTATAAATAATATCTTATAGTTGCACGCAATAAATGAAGGAAGAGACATCAGAATACAAGGATCACAGAATACAAGGATCATAAATATGATAAGAAAAGCCGTACTCACCATAGATTCCTGGTAAATTCTATGAGCAATAATACTCGTACTATCGAACATATCTTTTCCAGGACCGGAGGCGAAGCACATTTCTTTCTTTCCGGGACACGTATACTGATCGGAGCAGTTTTGTCCAGAGAATTCGCACTTTGGTCCACGTGTATTTGGCGAAACGTCGCCGAGATTAGTCGAGGCGAAGGCTGCTACGAATCGACCCTATATAATGTCAAGAAAAATATTATGATGTTCGTATTACAGACATATTTGTATATGCATATGTGTACGTGTATGTACATTGAAAGAAAAGTATTTGGTATTAACTGTGGCTATTGCATGATAAAATAGTTACGGTTAGAAGCTTCATTTTTATATTACTGCTATAATATGTATAAAAACAATAGTTATATTTATAGTTGTACAAAAAATGTATATATAATTGGCACTGAAAATGACTATAAATTATATGAGTAATTAAATTATGGCAATTGCAATCTTTTTTCTCTCATTGTATGGAAAAAATTACTCTTCGTTTAATTAATCTCGTTTAATATTGTTATTAAACGATGAGATTAATCAAATAATTTATTCTCGTGGTTTACTAAAATATTTACGTCAAAGTTTAAAATTATTTTCAGACGCATGTGCGATAAATGTGAGGCGGCATATAATCGTTTAGTGTATTACGGTAAATAAATAAATATGGGGCTAAAATATCGTGCCATGGTGATATACAACTTTTAAATAAATATAAAGTACACAACTGAATGACGAAAATCTTAACAGTCTATGCTAAGAATAAAGTAGTTTAAAAATCTTGTATTCTGAAAAAATGTTATATACCTCTATGTGCGCAGTTAATCCGAAATAATTTCGTAAGGTTTATGAACCAAACTGCACTAATTCGTACACACATTTTCTTGATAATTCTTGTATATTTACATTAGTCTTATTAAATTGCTTGTCAGCTTAATTTGTTAGTTTAATATTACGTATTTTAGTTTAATTAGAATTATGTTACAATGTTACAAAACAAATATTCAGTGTGTAATTTGCATGAATTGGAAATTGTAAAATTCGTACGCGAAAAATATTAGACACCGCTTTGACCAAGTAATATTTTCTTCGCCTATTTGTGTTGTTTATATTTTGTCAAACGTCATCCGAAACTTTTTGGCTAACATCGCTTGATATATTGGGTTGTCCGGAAAGTTCGTGCCGCAAAAGATTTAAATTTAATAAATGAAATTAAAAATTTTAATCTTCTGCGTTACAATTTTCCTTCAAAATCGGCACGAACTTTTCGGACAACCCAATATCTACGTATGTACATACATGTATGTGCTTAAAGATAATTGAAAATAAAAAAGGAAAAGCAAAAAATGCAAGCACGATATTAACTAAATAATAAGAATATGAAATAGATTCATCTTGAAAAGGAAGAAAGATTAATAATGGACACGCGCAACCTCTTCTGTAATTAACGAAATTATTGTCTGCACGCGATGAGTATTTTTACAAGTGCGCGCGTTGAAATAATTTATTTACTTAAACTTGGGACGTATGTATTCAAATGATTTCAGGAGCTTTGATGTAGCAGATTCGCTTATCGAAATTATTCAGATTCATTCGCAATTTTGCTCTTTATAATTTAAACAACAAAACATAGAGTCATTGTAAATAGAAAACTACAAATCTCACGTTGTATACATAATATAATAAATGTATATTTATTACGTTTAGCAGAGTATATTTGCTAACTTACTTTACCGACCATGGCGTTATTATTCATCGTTTTCTCAAAGAGTATCGAAGCATAACCCACATTATCGCTAGAAACCAAACGGTTCGTATTGTTCATGCTAGTTGGATGCACGGCGAACCAATTTATGACACCTAAGGGCTTATCATCGGCACCGATAAATTGCATTTGTGTTAGTGTCTTGTCTACGTCATACTTGTATCTAGAAATAAAGAAAAAATATTAATTTTGTATGTTACTTCCTTCCACGAAAGAATGCAGTTGACGACAAATATACTGTCGTCATCAATTTTATATTTCAATGTAAAATCGATGTAAGTAAACGCATTTTATAAATTTCCGAGAACATGCTTATTTAGGCTTGCAAACACACGGCATGTATCGTACATCGTGTTATATGCAATATACATGATCGCTATACCTCGGCATCAAATATTCAGTGCCGAGTGCATTCTATAGCATTATCCCTTACATTTAAGCAATTGCAAGCAATTGAATTAATTAACCGCGTTATTTGAGAATATTGCATTTGTATAGTATAAGGCTGTACTGTATAGTCTCATTTTATGCCCCAAGCAAATGCATGAGACACGAAAAAATGTTTCAAATAAAACTGGAACAATTTCGAGAGGAACATAATTAAAGGGCGCTTAGAAAAAAAAACCAATGCGACCCTCTCAAAACTGTTCCATCTGAAAAATTTCACATCTTACATATTTTTCAAGATATTTGTCTAAGGCAATTAAAAGGGCACTCCATATAATGTTGAAAAACACTATGTCAAGCATGTTTTATAAATAATAGATAATGTATTAAAAATAATTTTTTTCGTATTAAAAATAATCGCCTCTCGCGCACGATTGCGCGCGTAGAGAATAAATTTAAAATAATTATGGTGATCAAATGATTATATTTGCTAATCGACATCTTGATCGACATCATTTCCTGAATAAAAAAACTAATCGTTTTTCGTAATTTTTAAGGAGATCCTAAAGTGAAGCTCGAATTTGGACGAAGTCCAAATCACCATCAGAGATCGCTGTTTTACGACACATTGATCTTTATATACTACCACACCAATATGTCACGCAAATTATGATACACGCAGTGTCGCACGTTCGTGTCAATTTTCGTAATAATAATAAATTCGTCGCGATAAAGTCTCTAAGTCTAATTCCAAGAACTCGACGTTGTTTGTTTATACGAACTATGCGTCTGTGGACCACAATTTCATAAATATAGACTGTAAAGCTTTTATATCAAGCTTTTATATGAAGCAAATATTATTATGATATTATGAAGCAAATATGATTATGATTGACAGTTTTAAAATAATAAAGATCTCAAAAAATTAAAAAAAATTTTTTTTTTCGTTTCTCGACATAAACTCCATCTCACAGACAAGTATTAATGCATATGCTTTAATCCTGGAAAATGATTTCCAAATCATTTATAAATCAGGAAAAAAGTAATTGTTGAACAAAAATTATTGCATTTAGTCGGTAATGTACTTTAAGATCTCCAAGCTAAATACAATTTCGTTCATCAAATTGATCCACCATGTTACAATTAATAACAGAAATGGAATTGGAGAAGTAGAAGAGTCAAGAAATAAAATTACAATTTTGAAAATCCTTACATTTTAATACGTCGGCAGCAAATTTTGTTCTAACATTCTTAATACCACACGATAGTATTAACTTTTAACTTTAAAGTGTATTTTGTTTCGGCATTCATTTTCGAGATACAGCAATTTAAAAATAGCCATATCACTGTATCTTCAATTTCATTGTTTTTTTATTTTGTATGGGTGTATTACACGTATATATATATATATATATATATATATATATATATATATATATATACTAGTACG
>NW_012130079.1:185458-199571 GCF_000143395.1 Atta cephalotes
GTTTAGTTAGTTAGTATATATATATATATATATATATATATATATATATATATATATATATATAAAGAGCGCTTACTTTTCATATAATTAATTAATTTAATAATATTAAAAAAAGGAATAAAATGCCTCTTCCCGCTACCGATACTGTCAACTCCTCGCCCTGATGGCAAGATTCACAAAATACATCATGTTGGCATTAGTAATGAATCACGATACGACGATAATAAACAACAAAGCCTTTGACCTCTCTGAAGAAATCACCCGTGAAAGCCTCAAAAGTATTTATATCTTCATGTATATTTCTATTAAAGCATAAATTAAAAAAATATTACTTTTTATTGAAATAACTTTTGATCCAGATAATAAATTGTCTCTTATTTTTTTGTATTACTTTTAAATGCAATTTAAAACAATCTGTAATTTTTTCAAGTAATTCATTATATTCAAGTAATTCAATATATTTCATTTGCCTTATAATCTTCTTAATACACATAATACGCAATAGCGTCTCTTTCATGATATACTATAGCGTCTCTTTTATGATTAATATAAAAAAAGTGTTATTAATGTACTAAACTTCAAAAATATACTTGACGGAAGACATTGCTCATCTCCTGTGATCCCCATCTATTTATATATTCCCACTCATAATATCGCTTCCTACCTTTCCTCTATAGTTCAAAAACAAAACAAAAATCATCAAAACGAAATGTATTTTAAAGATAAAAGTTGATGCTTTTGCATTAACAAAATTAAAAAAAACTTGGCTGCCAATACATCATGAAAATCCTTGTTATCTTCGATCATTCTTTTCAAAACTATGACATGATAACCAAATGTAGACAACGAATTTGTGTTTAGCATTCGAAAATATTAAAAACATTAAAATAGTTAGAAATATTAAAAAATTTTTTTATCATACAACTAGTGTTATCACCGCCTCCATAATACTAATGTGCCGATAATTACTAATACTCTATTAAAATTTGAAATGCAAAAAATTTTCATTTGAAATGCATCAATTTTCTTTATTTTTCTTTAAAATAAAGAGCATTTTGATTTTTTTTTATTAAATTGATGATATTCTTAAAAAAAAGATTGAGAAAGAATTAATATTCTACTACTAGAATTAATATTATTTACTACTTTCATTACTTGTTTTTATTATAATACTTACTTTTCTCTTTCCGATTTCGGATTATTAAGGTACGCCTGTGGACTTCTATTAATGTTAGCATCCAAAACTTTTCCGTGAATAATGAAAATCCTTCCAGGCATTACAGCATTATGAGCACGCTGGATGCTCTATAATGTCAAAATATCCATCGTTATATCGGTTATTATTTTTGAATATCAAGAGAATCATTTACAGTAGTGCAATGCCGTGTACGACTATATTTGTACGCGTCTACTCACATTCGTTATACCGTTGACGACAGCGTCAAATGATTCCCTGACGAAGCCAAATGTGGTCAAATCGAAAAGCATATCTAGCATGAAACCACCAGGGGCTGAATGCGTATGCGTGCCACTAATCATCACGTTATTCTCCGTGTACATGTCGCCAAATTGGATCTTCAATTTTCGCAATACCTGTGGGAAGAATTGCAATGAATCTCACGTGATAATAATCGTATTTTGCGACATATATATTTCATGATTTCATAAAAAACGAATCAAGTTGAATGAACATTATATATAATATTATATGATCGAAGATACGGCAAAGAATTTCACATACAAGTAAATAAATATCTATGTTTTTATAGCTAATTTTGAAATTCGAGTAGATAGACGAATGTTTTTTATACTTTCAGAATTTTATTATACTCGAACAAAATAACAGAATATACAGAATGTCTCGAAATTCGCGAAATACTATGACAAAAAAATTAGATTTGAAAAAAAATTAATTATGAAAATATTAACTATTTTACGTTCCGAACAGCAATTTATGAGATATAAAAGTTTAAAGTTAGCCAATTGCGGATTACAGTTAAATAGCGATTCTTATATCTTATTATTATTGTAATATTTATAATAGGAAAGAGTTTAAATAAATAAATTAGATTATTAGATTAGCTTCAAGAATAAAAAAATTTTTTTAAAGAAATCTAAAAAAATCACTATACTGAGAGGCATTGAAAAACTAAGAATGAACGTATGTTACCTCTTGTCGAATGTCGTTGCCTATCATTGCATTATCCACGCTGACGAACACGAACCTTTCCGTGCCATCGTCAATTATGAATGCTCTGGCAAATGTTCTAAGATGGAGACCATTTCCTTTCTGTTCCATTTTTGCGTATCCCATCTAAAATTGCACATAATGGCTATTCAAATTTATTTATTCTCTTTATTCTCTTCACTCTTATTATTTCGTCAGTCTAGCTTTAATTATCGTGAATAATGAATTCGTAATCTCTTTAATAATTTTTTAAATAAAAAACTTGAAGAGATACGCTCTTCGTGATTTTCTCTCTTCAGTGTATAACAGATTTTCCATCAAAATAAATTTTTCTCGTATCATTACTAAAAATAATAATTTAGTGTACATTTTCTTGGGATTTTCTATCTCGAAGCATACTAACGAAGACAATATCCGCGGTCGGTCCTGTGCTGTCAGCTCTTCCAATGCCAATGCTGTAAGAAGCAAGAACGGCAGGTGATAGTAACAGTAGAAGCCATAACGCAGATAAACCACGAGTTCCTAGTAGCGACTGCGCCAAAGTATCCATTCAGTTTCGTAAATCCCTTACCCGTTTGGACTGAAAGCAAAGAACAGAATGACAGATATGCTCG
Source organism: Atta cephalotes (assembly GCF_000143395.1). Taxonomy (NCBI): domain Eukaryota; kingdom Metazoa; phylum Arthropoda; class Insecta; order Hymenoptera; family Formicidae; genus Atta; species Atta cephalotes. The sequence goes on from NW_012130079.1 coordinate 188,261, forward strand.
TAACTTGAATGATATCTTTCAGACAGATGACTCGCCGCGCCGTTTCGTCGTTCTACGTTTTATAGCTTTTGTCATTGATAAAACAAACAATTAACGACTTTTCTAACTATGTTTCTTTGTTAGAAAATATTCTATTTTTAAGCGCAATAACAAACATATCGCCACGTCATCTATTAGAGATAAGAATCTTTAAGTGTAAATTTTATCAAATGCAATATATAACTTGAGATGACGCAAGAGAGACAGCAAGAAAGGCTACATTTTGTATTTATGTAAAACGTATATAAAATTCTTGTTAAAATTTTTCCGTTGAATTTTTAATATATCTGTAAACGTTAATTTAATATAATATGATTATAAATATTTTGAGTTACCTAAATTAATAGTTTTTATATACAAGTTTTAAGATAAATAAGAAACAAATGTATGTGTTTATAAATGTTAATTTGATTTTTAACATGGAATATGCTTCTACAATTTGTTTTTAAATCATGTAAAAGTTTTATTTTTTAAGTTAATTTTTAAATAATTTTTGTGTTACTTTCTAACATATTTACCTTATGTTGAACAAAAATTTAGATGTAAAGTTTGAGACCTTCCTAGATAGAACACAGAATCATAATAAGATTACTTATTCTCTAAATTTCTTGAAGTAAAATCTTACTTCAAAAAAGTAAAAATAATATTGTCACTATTGAAAAAGAGTAAAAATATTTGCACTCTTAAATATAAGAGTAGCAGAATTTCACTCTTTTTCTTTAGTGAGATTTTACATTTTTGGAATGAGATTTACTCCCCCAAAGAAGTGAGATTTCTTTCTTGTAGAGTGAATCTCACTCCAAAGAGTGAAAATCTGTTGCTCTTATTTAAGAATGTAAATATTGGGCTGGGGAAAAAGTTCGTATTTTTTAATTCAAAATTGTATATACAATATCTTCGTCAAAAATGGACGAAGTTTAAATTAAAAGGGTTTTAAAGCTTGAAATCTTTATTTTTGAAAGAGTTCTATATTTTTTCAGTTTTTGTGAATTTAGTAATTTTTACATTCAAAAAACTACGAACTGAAAAAAATGAAAAATTTTCTTTTCATTTTGGGGGGGTCTCTCATGTGTCCAAAAAAAAATTTACAATTGTCTATCGTGAAAGCTTGAAGCTTTCCCTCAAAATCATTTTTTAAAAATGTTCCTATGATTTTTTATTATTGAGGTATTCGCGAATTAAATAAAGGAGCATTCTAACTTCGATTTTTCATATAAAATGTCCGGATGATAAAAATCATCATACTGCAATTTAAAAAACAGATTTTTAAAGCTGAAACTTTGCTCTAACAAATAATATAATTGTAACAAAAATTTCATAACAAAGGAAAAACTTTTGCAAAAAAATTGTTTTAAATACGAAAAAACTGTTTCCCCATCCTAATATTTTCAATCTTTTCAATAGTGACAGTATTTTTACTCTTTTGATGTCAGATTTCACTCCAAGAAATTTAAAGAGTAAAATGATGTCAAATTGAAATCACTTTAAGAAAAAGTTATTCGATACATTTTTGACAAAGATTTCGTGATGACACACACACACACACACACACACACACACACACACACACACACACACACACACACACACACACACACACATTTTTAATTAAAATTCACTTAAAAATGATTATCAAAAATTCATTACAAAATCATCACGAAAAGTGTATGGAACACGATAATTACTATATTCGATGAATACAAAAATTTATAATTGTATTTATTCAAAATTTTCTTTAAAATAATATGTATTTATATTTTCATTTTTTCAAAATTGTGGGTATATTTTTAAAAAATATTAATTAATACAAATATTAATACAAATATTATGATTTGTTTTATAAGTTAATATTTATTCAAAGTATTCAAGTAAAATATAACTTTAAAAAAGGAAGCTCCAAAAGCAGCAATCTCCCTTAATTATAATCAACACTTTATTGATTCTAATTAGATAATGTATTGTTGAATTAATCCTGTCTTTATAAAATCTATAATTTTTACTTGGATGTGGAAAAAAAACATAATTATGGTAATGATAATTCGTTACGCGTACATATATTATTCTTTTCATTTACATTTCTTTACGAATGTGATTTTCTCGAATGTAACGTTAATTGAGAAATTGGATACAACAGAAACATAAAAACTTTAAAATAATACATACAATTTTTAAAAAGACTTAGAAAGTTTAAGTTTGAATATTATTCTTCTGTCGGTTTTATTGTTTTTACAGGTTTTACATTTTTGTTTTACTTTATTACCTTTGCAGACAATGTGTTCTACCTAGGATGAGATATATTAAATTTAATACCAATTATTCAACAACAGTATAATTTCGTATGTTGATCACGTAATTAGCAGCGATTGTTTTGTTCAAAACATTTTCCCAATATTCTTCTTGACCACGCAAAATTAAATCAATATTGAACTATAAAGAAGAATTACCTGAAGAATGGTCCAAGGACAACAGACGACGACATGAAACTACTTTCACTGATCTGTGGTTACGAGAGTTTACAAAAAAAAATGCATAAATAAAACTTTCACAAGTTACTCCTCGAGTTACGCGATTTCACCTTTCAAAGGTTACTGTTGGAGTTACGGCCAGGAACGTTGTTTATAGAGAGATAAAAAATCTGCAAAGAATGCGAAGGACACAACGGTCTATTCCTCTATGTTGAATATACAACGTTATTTTTCATTTATCACTTGAATGAAAATTCGTCAATAATTTTTCCGATCGCTCGAATTTCAGAACTGAGAGAATTTTAAAAAGTATTTTCCAAGAAGCATTATACATATGTTATTGTATTAGGTGTAGTAAAAAGAAATCCATTATATTTGCATGAAATTGAATGGAAAAATAATGGATTTCTTTTTACTACATCTAATACAATGTTAACTAAAAATGATAAGATATCTTTGTACTGCGACAGCAGTCGAAAACTATTTTACTTGAAATATTATAAGTATAATGTTTTAAATATAATGTCAGCATAAATATAATAAATAATTGCACAGTGAATGTAAAAAGGTATCGTGAACATAAAACATCGAGAAAATTTAATCTTTGATAGAAAAAAATGAAAAGCATGTGTCTATTTTTTGCATTAACTCCGTTATGTCACAGAAAGAACAGCAATTTGTCGCGTCTATATAGCGTTGTAAAATTATCTGATGCGAGCGGAACGTGCAGCATGTCAATGTATATGTACGGGCGAATTGCTGATGGAAAGATAGGTAAGCAACGCGTTTCCTGGATGACACATGCAAGTATTCGTGTATGTATAAAATGCTCAGTATTCCAAGCGTTCTAATCACTCTGCATTAGTAAATGTCAAACGATACATAGATACCTAACAAAGGTACGTTCGACTATGTTAGGTGCGCACACCACGAACTAATAAGAGGTTTATTTAAACACATCATCAATTGTATGCAATTGCACGCGGAAACACAGCTTTGAAAGATTTGTCATCTCTACTGGAATTTTCATTATTCTTTCGTCAATTAAACAATAAATATTGTCTTTCGGAAGTCCCAATCGTAAATAATTTCAATATCGAGACTACAAAATATATAAATTCTACATTTTGCAATTATAAATCATCTGTTCAAAATCTCTTGCTCTTGTATATTTTGTTGAATTTCGAGGATCTTGCGAAGAGAAAATTGAGAGACTAAACCACTTGTAAAATTTCATTTACATCTCGCGTTTGCTCTCTGTTTCATAGTTGGTTGAAATCATACCGAATCATCATATTTTTTCTTTTATAAAAGTATGAAATGATGCTATAAAACTGTGAAACGAGTGTAATTTATTTAAGTCTTACAGAGGCAGTGACATATACGTTCTACCTTTTCCTCCACAATCTATTTAATGTTTTCTCGATATTCAACTCTTATAATATACTTATATAATAGCCTCAAACATTCCGGCCAAACTTTTAAATTTTGTAGAAAATTTAATTTTAAAGAAAAAATTCCCAATAAATATGGATAAACAAATTCTTCCTTAAAAAGTTAGTTCCTAAAAATCTCTGAAATTAGGACTATTTTATATATTTTTACAAATCAAGTATGCATTTTCTAATAAAGTATTAAAACAAAAATTTTTTTTGTAGAGAATTAAATTATATCTTACAAAAAAAAAAACAAACTGTGTAAACGAATTTTATTTTACATTAGCTTTTACATACTCGCTTATTCTCATTTAAACGCATTATACTATTGTACGTTTAAACGAAAATACATTTATACGTATAATTAGCATATTCGTTTATTAGAAACGTTTTTCCAAATATACGTTTTAGTACAGCTCACTATTATATGTTTAAATAAAGAATATGTATATTTAGCACATTCATCTATAAAAAAACATCTCGAACATTTTCACGTTTTTTTATAAACGTTTAGCCTTTTATTAAGAATATTCCTAGTGTAACGGGTCAAAAATTCTTTTTGATAAAAATGACATTTGAATGTAGTAAAAACAGAAAAAATATGTATATAAAATAACATTAAAACAGTGTATTCAGAGAGAGTTTGTAATAAAGCATGTTAATTATACAAGCAAATATTTATGGCTTGTACAATGGCTTTAAAATGCATTGAGTGCGCACTAGTTCTGCCAATGAAAAGTTATTCTTTTAACCTCCACGCTGTTCACTTTGTGTAATGCTAATGCCGGTGGTATGTAAGTTTCTCAATTAAATTATGATTACATTCCTTAACAAAACAATCCACTTAAATCCACTTAAATTTATCAAAGTATGACATCGTCGATTTAAACGTAATATTCTTGTTATTTAGCGAAATCGAAATCATAATCAATAACATTCAGCCAAAAACATAATTTTTATTGCCTGAATTTTCAATTTGGCACTTAACATTCATTTATTAATAACTTTTTAACTAAAGGTATGCAAATGAAAAATTGACTTACTGTCTTGCTTCGGAGCATGCAAATGAAAATCGATTAAGGCCCATTGCACCAACGTTACTTTGATTTCAAGTGAGGTTTAAAACTTTCTCTGTCTCTTTTTCGTAAAAGTAGTCTGTAAAACGAGACAGACAGAGATTTGAGTCTCACTTAAAGTCAAAATAACGTTGGTGCAACTAGACCTTTTTCAATCTAATTGAAGTTGAGAGGCTAGTGTGAAGTTAACCCCTACCCAAAATTGTTTTTTAAATAATTTTTTTATTAGAAGTGTGCAAACGAAAATTCGGAATGTACATACATGTACAAACGAGGAGCTATAGAAATAATCAAATGAGCTACAGAAAGTTAATTTTATCAAATGGGGGACCAACTTCAGACGGGTTAATTATAGTTATATAGTTAAGTACGTGGGCTCACGAAAAAAAGGTTTCTATTTAATATATGTATATCTACATTATTATACATATATATTATACATATATATATCTATAGTAATTAAAAGAGTAAATGGCACGCATAGCGCGTGCTTTTTAAAATATGAAACTATAAGAAAATGCGATACAAATAAAATCGATCTTTAATTTTATAAAAAAAAAAAACATTAAAATATTCGACAAGACGGTTTTTATTGATATACTAAATGTACGTATAAATGTATTCTCATTTAAATATATAATATCAGGCCTTGATTTAAAACACGTATATTCGGAAAAACGTTTCTAATAAACGGATATACTAATTGTACGTGTAAACATTTACTTACAAATAAACGTTTTTCTGAAAGCGAATTTAAATGGATAAACGTTTCACGTTACATGTATCTTCGAAAAACGGAAAAAAAATCAAAAATCTATTTTACATCAAACTATGCTACTTATGTAATACTTATAAAAATGTTTGGATATAATTGTCATTTATCATGCTTTTTTAAAATGAGTAATATTTTAAACATTATATCCGAAAGTCGATTTCTTCTGAGGATTAAAATTAAGTTTATAATATAATAACATAATGTATAAATCAATGACAAATGTACCAAGCATTCTGTTCATAGCTTGAAGTCAGAAAATGACAGATCTTGTCAGAAAATTTAACAGATCTGTGATTGCGCCTTTTTCTTCAGAGAAAGCAGAGATAGTATAAAGGAAACACAATAAAAACACAGGTAGTAGGAGCAGGGAACAAGGATTGAACGAGCCATCTAATCAGAATATAAATTCGACCAGAATATAAATTCCTCCAGAATATAAATTCGATGCATAACCTACCATATACTAATCCAAATTTAACACTATAATATGCATGGGACAAAAAATAGAACAGGTAGTACAAACAACTTTTCAACGCGTTAAAGTTTCATTGCTTGTTTTGTTGCCTGTTGTTTGATCTATTTTGAAGTTACATGTTCATTCGCAAATATAATTTTGACAATCCAGTAAAAAATTTTTCATGCATTAATATATATAATATATATATATATAATATATACTTTAATATGTATGATATATATACATATATATATATATATATATATATATATAAACATACATAATATACATATATTTATACATAAATATGTATAACATATAATATTATATAAAATATGTCCATACATTTTTTCTTTCATAATATTACTTTTTAAAGTGAAATATAAATATAATAATAATATTGAGAAAAATAATTAAAAAGATAATTTTCGCATTATTTGTTTTAGAAAAAAATCAAATTTAATTTAATAATGGTGAAATGTAAAAAAATTGCTAATATATAGCTATTTATAATTTTAAACTAAAAGTCATTGATGATGATCATGATTTGTTCATTCATTTCAAAATTCGATATATTAAGACAAGCATAGCGACTCTGTGACCTTCAAATGGTATGGCATGTGGATTTTTGCATGTTTTATAATAAAAATAAATAGTGTACAGCTTGCTCACCGAGTGATTGGTTCTTATTCATGGATAACAAATAAGAACCAATCGCTTGGTAGCTACATTTCGAAACCTATCGGAAAAAAGTGTTGCAATCTTTCTGTGATCAGCTGTACACAAAAAATAACCGGTAACAAATCATTTTTTTTTCACTAGAAATTTATCACTTTAGCTTAATTAGTTTTGCCCCTTCGACCTACGGAAATAGTATGGCACCTATCTTCCAATCCCATACACTAATATTGAATTAATATCTCAGAAACTTTGCAACATTGCGAACATTACAGTCGCAAAATGTAGATTCAATGTCGAAGAAATGTCGCAGAATCATCTAATGTCCGTTGAATTATAATGTCTGTGAGACGTTGCAATTCATACGAACGTTATATTAATTAATTAAATTTTATTAATAAAATAAGTATTATTATGGATTAATATCATATTCCAGAATATGCACGACAAAATTATTGTAGAAAAACGCTTTTTATTCATATTATTGAAAATTAATTTCCTTATTTTCCTAAGTAGTCATCCATCTGAATCTGTATCTTCACATGGCATGCTTGACTTCTGCAATCGTACAGAAACTGCTACTTCGATCTATGAAATTAGTAGATGTATAATTGTTAACATATAGCTATATGTACAAAGACGACGATGCGCATCGGACAAACAATATCACACGCACGAGCAGTCTGTAAATTCGCGCGGCCAATTTTCTCATGTAAACATATAGATATATAGTTTAGAAATGAGTTCGTCAAAGGATCAATTTGAATAATTTAAATTTTCTATTTACTTGACATTTTGTTTTTGTTCATTTTTTACAAAATAAAATAAATATTAATATATAATTTATTCAATATTATTTCAATGTTGCAGCGACAATCAATGTAGAAAAATTAATAAAAATTCAACTGTGGTCCAATTTGTTCAATATTGTTTCAACAATATTATATGTTTGTTGCAGCAATATTAACAATCAATGTTGAAGAATCAATACAGATACAATACTGATAAAACATTGACGCTTTAACATTCAACATTGCAACATCTCAGCAACATTCTTTCAACGTTCTATATGAGGATCAGTTTTTTGACGTAAACTATCACTAGAGACAAACGCTAGGTGGTAACATAGGAAAAAGACAAAAAATTATTTATAACTTCAATCACACGTCATCAATTTTAAAATCGCGGCGGATTTGCCCTTCCTTCATGTTTATCAAATAAATGATGAATTAATGACTGCTTCAAGTAACAAATGAAGACTAAATAGTGTTATCCTCTTCTTATAACAAAAATAATAACATTGATGGTTCAGTTGATCTTAACCGTGGATCAAAACATTTAACCTTTAATTGTATCAAATATTATCTAATAAATTCTAATGCGTAACAATCTGCATCAGCTCTTAAAGGCTTTTTATTCATTATTGATTTATTTTCATTAGAACCTATACAATTTTTGAAATTATTCTTAAATTTCTTATGAATATAACATTATTATGAACTTGCATTATTATTATATATATAAGAAATTTAAAATGAAATTTCTAAATTGAAAGGAAATTGGAATTTTTTGTAAAGTATACTATTTTAATGTAAAAAGCACCCTTATATGGTCAAAAAGTGCAATTACTCGTTAAGAAACAAAAAGTTGATAAAAATTTAGTACATTGTGTAATTTATCAAAATTTTAAAATTTATATCTACGAGGTATAAAATTACACAGTGGCTACGCTATTCCTACATTTCGGAAATGATTTCAAAATGAAAAACCGCGAAATACATACTTGATCGTTTTGCAGAAGATTGCGAGTAGCTGAAATGATCAAACACATATTTCGTGATTTTTTTATAATTTTAAAATGAAATGTGGAAGGACAGATTTTAGACATCCTAAATAATAATATTCATTTTTACAATTTTATATTCTACATATTTATATTCTACGTTTAATAGGTCTTTTACTTTTTATAGGCCAATAAGCCATTAATCAGAAGTCAGAAGCTAAAAACTGTAATTGATCAATTTTCAACTTCTAACTTCTGATTTATTATTAATAACTTATTGTAGATTGTCTTATTATAGAATGTAAAATAAAATATGTTTATTTTAAAAGTAGAGGAAGGTCATAGATGCAGACATATCACGTTATGTCTGGATTGTTTTTTAAACAAAAATAAAACTTTAAAAAGTACAAACTAGAAAGTATCTTCTAATGTAACAGTTTTTATAAAATTGTTTGCAATTTTGCAATAATTAACTTTTTCTTAAGTTAAGCCAAAATGAGCGTCTGACAAAATAGGTCCCAAAGCTGACACAGTAAACAGTAATGACACATATTCCTATATCAAAATATATACAAGGGAATGTATATAAGATGTTCTAAAATCTTTCTTTTTTGATATAAAACTTTTTTTACTTATTTATAATGCATACTTTACGGTGCTCTGCAAGATGCAAACATGTAACGCAACAAATACTTTTTTTTAAAGATTTTCTTATATAAATACAAAATTGCCTTCAGCTCCAATAAGGCTATTTGATATTTTAACGCAATACTATTGTATAAAGATTTAGTTTTATTTAGCTCGTGATCGTATAGTCAAATGTACTGGTTTACGCTGCATCTCGATTTTATATTTAAAATGTATTATGAAAAAAAAAAAGAAAAATGTATGATTAAAATTGATTTATGAAACTACAAACATATAAAATGATGTAATATTATTAATAATATAGCTATTATTATATAACTACATCAATTTGCAAAAAGAAAAAATAAAAATTTTATTTTCGTAAAAATTTTATTTTCGCATTTGTATAATTTGTTTTTAGCTGATTTTGTATAAAAACCACAAATATAATATATTAAGTAAAAAAAGTAAAAAAAATTGTCACTTATGAATATGTATTAGTATGTATAAACATACATAAATATTCATAAACATATATAAAATATGTCCATAAGGTCATATATCCCTCTTTCTTTTGTAAAATTACTTTTTAGTAATGTGAAAACAAAAAATAATTAAAAATGTAATTTTCACACTATTTATTTTAGAAAAAATTAACTTTGAAGAAATATAAAAAATTACTTACGCATTATTATATATCAAATTATGCATAATTGTATATGAGTAATTTTTTTATATTTTTCCAAATTCGTTTTTTTCTAAAACGAACAATGCGAAAATTATTTTTTAAATCATTTTTTATGTTTTTACGAACTATTACTATTTCTATTACACTAAAAAGTAATTTTACAAAAAGAAAGAGAGATGTATGAACATGTATGGATATATTTCACATATGATTATACATATTTATGAATATTTATGTATGTTTATACATATTTACATTCATGTATGAAAAACTTTTTACCAGGATAAATTATGTGAGTTTTTATTTGTTTAATTTTATTACAAGATAATACAGTCTACATTTATACTCTTTTACAATTTTATACAATTTTATGTATTTATATTTTTGAATATAATTAAAAAAATAAATATACATATAATAGAATTTTTATATATTTAACGAATCGCATCAGATACTTATAGTAAGATTATATATAACAATGACAAGTATATGTTATTATTTAGAAGAAAATATTTATCTTGCATATCTCACTTGAAATATCAAATAAATATAAAAGGAATCGGTATATGAAAATAATATAACTTTTTCGAAAAATCAGTTTCAGTGTATCGTCTGTTAGTAATGACGCGCGAATAAATTTAAAGTCACTCACCTGTAAGTCACGTTTACTGCAATTTTAACACGTAATTGTTTCAACAATGCTGTCTTTATAATAAACAAACTGGTAACATCGGCAAACTGCTACAAAATTTGTACACTTTCAATTTTCCATAAACGAAGTGTCATTTCCGATCATACAGTCCAGGAAACAAAGAGGAATATGTCACAGCTGCAGTGCATGACGAATTTAAGTCGAACTCGCATAACACTTGCAGTGTACTAATTAACGTTATAATTCAAGTTATTACTACAGATGTATATATACGTGTATATGTATACAGAAGAGACACGGATCAATCAATTAAAATATCGATAAATGTTTTTATAAGGTGCACAATCTCGATTTACTTGCTTTGTCGAAAATCGTTGATTTTGCCGGAGGTAAGAAAAGTGAACACGCAGCTGATGCGACGCCAGCTGGGACTGCAATGTAAACAGGTCACCGGCCCATCACCACGGAGAGAGAGACTCTGTTCGGATACTAAACCAAACGTTGGGACTCACATAGTTGGTGATATGAAGAAGGGGGAACAATTCTACGGCTATTATTCATACATATACTAATCCTCGAACACACACACACACACACACACACACACACACACACACACACACACACACACACAC
>NW_012130079.1:199702-208912 GCF_000143395.1 Atta cephalotes
TGCATACACATTTAGTTTTCTTTTTCACAATCAATTCTGTGTCTTTTGTTTTTTTTCTTCGTCTTGACTTGATATGATATATACATTTATATATAAATATAGGACGCATAGATCAATAGCTGAAATTATTGCGGCAGCGGAGCAATTGTCGGAGAGCTATCACGCTACAATTGGAATACGGACAGAAGTATGTAGATTTGTAAGCTAATCAATCGAATATAATTTCGCTTTAAGAGAAAAACTTTTTATAAGAACTGATAATTTCCGTGCGTGTTTATTCTAGATTATTATTTGAATATGAATATGTTCCGATAAAATGTACAGAGCGATTGAAATTAGATTCGATGATGCATTGTAAAAGATGAGATGAGATTGAAATGCTTTAAATTAAGTCTTTTACTATTGATTGATCATATATCGCATTAATATCATATATCTTGAGCTTAATATATTCATTTTGTGTCATGAAAATTTCCTAAACTATCAATTATTTAATTTATTTTTAAGTACATAAAATGTAAACATTTGAGTTAGTATATAATATAAATGATTAAAAGCATAATTTATAAGATTTCAAATTCAACTTTAAGCAACGTATAATTCGCGATAAAATTTTATACAAAATTCTATTCACAATTTTATGCATTGTGTAATATAGAAAACATATAATCAGAATTATAAATTTATAACTATATATATGTATAAAAGATTCATCACAAACATGCGCAGGATATAAATACTCGTGATTGATCAATTGTATCTAGTGTAATGGAAATTGAAAATTTATAAGCGTAGCAAATAGAATTCGAATCGAATAGATAAAAAAGACTGTATCCATATATGAATAACATAAATTACAACTTAACCTATCTATTTGACATTGTACATCTTTCTCATCTATAATTATATTTATAATTTGATACATAAAATTATAAATAGACTTCTGTTTCGAATTCTGTCGTGAAATATAGATTATATAAAGTGAGCTTAAGACCAAGGCCATCTAGAGTGTGTTAAATAATATTATTACTTTCTAATAAAGTGAGAGCTTAATAGGGAAGGCACTTAAACTTTGATCTATGTTTCGACTAACTAATTTAAAAGAAAAGTAATTAAATAAATATTAAATAAGAGGTAATTTTATATAATTATATAATTATAAATGTAATAATATATAAAAGTGAAGTGAAATCGCGCGATTACTACATCTCTCGATAAGCTAGTGGTAATTTATCTACTGAATAAAAAAGAGCGAATAAGTTGAAATTTATCGAAAAATGGAACACAGTCTGAATGTAATGTATAAGTGCAATATATGTAATAATTGTAAAGGAACTGAATAAATAATAAAATATAAAATGTTTATAATAACGTTTAACATAAACAATAAAATACTTTTATGTTTATTATATCGAAATTTTCATTCGTGCATGTGTATACAAAATTATTATGTAAATCAATGTTGTTATTGCTACTGTATAGAAATCGCAAGGATTATTACGTCGCATATAATTTCCTGAAAAATTCGAAGACTTAAAACGATTGTATTTTAAGCGACACACATAATTCATAACAGACAGCATTTTCTCAGAGATAAAAAATGCTAACAAAACTTAAGGCTTCATAAGTCTGTTTAGTATGCATTTAAACATTTCTCTCTGTGAATAGGTGAATAGTCAAGTATAAGGGGAAAAGGAAGAAAATATTGTCAGTGAAAGACCGGTTTTTAAACAGAAGACGATACGAATACAAATGGTTGCGCAGAATGTAAAAAAAAAAGCAGAGTATACTCAATGTTCTGGTTTTCTTTGACTTCGATATGAGTATGCAAAGCAGCATTATTTTTCTCGCTATTTTTACCTGTAATTTCTCAAACAATTGAATATACGCGCGCGGATAAGATTTAAAATCTACTATACTTTGTAAGTGTAAAGTAATCATTCAAGTGTGATCACAGTACACAACTTAGCATTTTGTGTAAATTTATTTACACAATTTATTTACACAATTTAGAAAATTTATTTACGTTTCATAATTATGAAGAAAAATATAAGTAATAAGATTGGAAATAAGAAATAAGATTGTTAGATACATTACTTTAAATACGAAGCGCCATTACGATTACTGAAAGATATTAAAATGTTGAACTTTTATATATATTTATTTAAATGAATTAATTTCAGAAATTATAGTTGCGTGCCGATATGATTGTCGGACTTTCAATCAATCTGAAATATTAATAATCCCTCCAAATTTCTCAAATTTAAGCTAAAAAACTGTGATAAAAATATAATTGTTCTATTGTTAATTGCATTAAACTTTTAATTCATACTTACAAGTGTCATTACAGATGTTTTCTTATGGAAAGGTCTAGCGTAATGAATGGTAGTCATCTCAAAAAAAATTTCTCTCCTGTCGTCTCACTTGTAAGAAACTCTCTCGCTATTCTTATTTGAAAAATGAATGAATTCCTTGCAAAATTTTTATATCGCGATTCATCAGATTTAAATCAAAATAGCACAAATTTACATGAGGTATTCAGATGTTATGATATAATCTCAACTGAAAAACAACAATAATTTCTTACATTTAATAAAATTACAAAATTACCTATTACATTTACACAAATATATTAAATATGTTATCTAATAGAATGATATAAAAATTATTTATTTTAATCAATTAAATGTACCATAGAGAACTTAATGCACTTGACAATTTAGAAATACTGTGCCAACGTGTTTCCACTCAAATATCAGCTTTGATTAATTTTGGTTAATTGCATATTAAATTATCAGTAAATGTCTTTTTAACTATGTGTATCATAATTAACAAGTCTTGTAATATTCAAATCGATGCAATATTCAAATCGTTCCGATTTCCACGAAAAACAATTTGTCATTTGTAGCACAGGTAAGTCTCAAAGGTAATTTCTTGTTAAAGATTCATGTCTTTACTTATATTATATTAACTCATTATGCGATCAAATCATGGTCACAAATCGTAGTCACAATCGGATAAATGAAATTGTTAGAACAATCGTGTACTTCGGCGTAACGTCAGAACGTAGACTGTCACTTTCATCGATCCGTGGCGACTCCGGATACTCACAGGAGAAAGTAAAATGTAGTGGATTGTGCAATTATCGTCTCTACAATAGTTCAAGTAATTCAGCGTAACAAAGTGTTGGTCTGATGCATCGACATGCGGATATGTATTGAATTATCGACTGTTCCATGCTAATGATATAGTCGTAATAACAAAAATAATTTAGTTGGTCGTTTCGTATCGGAAACATATATCATATCTATTAATTTTAAACGGACATTCGTTCTTTTTTTCGTTTGTAATTTAAATTTGTAGATAAATCAATTAACAAATCAATTAATAACTTGATAATTCTTGGAGAATAAAATGTACTAAAGAAATGTAATAATGTGCCCGTAAATTGCGCAAAGTAAAAAGTCATTTTATTCGATCTCACTTAAATGTTATTTGAGAGACAAAAAAAAAGTTTAAAAGATATTCATAAAACTCTTAAAATAAAAGTATAATACTGACCAATTAATCACATATTTTCAGTATTAAAAATACTGTTAGTAATACTTTTAATACTCAAAATAAATTAGCCAGTACTAATATTAAATTTTTCCAAGGAAAAGGCTTGTATACCTTCTTTCTCATAAAATAATATTAATTTAATTATTATCATTATTTTATATGAAATATTCATTATTTCATATGAAATAAATTCCTAAAAATGTACAGATTGTTGCAAAAAAAGATTTGACTATGGCTATTGAGTATTGATTATATTAGCATCATGGTGTAATGGCGAGCTACTGAACAAATAATTCCATAGTAATCATTAGGATTCGCTACATAATAGCGGAGATATTAAAGGAGGTCAATATATACACTGGCCAACCAAATAATACTACCTTTTCCTCTATTGTTTTTGGTATTTAATAACATACAACTAATACTCCAACAACTAATACTTTAGAGTTTATTTTTTTTTTAATATATTATTCTTTAATATATTATTTTTTTAATTAACTATTTGATACAAATTTATACTTAGAAAATATACTTACAAAACTTTGTCGTAAAAAAAATTTTTGATTATTCTATACATGTATATGTAACATGTATATGTATACATGATCGAATTCGATAAAAATATTATACAGAAACTAGAAGTAATTAATATGAAGGTGAGAAAGAATATGATTTAACGATATATATCTAATATTAAAAAAACTTTTTTTGATCTTTTTTATGCAAATTTCATCATCATGAAGTATCATGTTTCTTCTTTGCCGCAGCAGAAATGTAATGCTATGACTTTTTAATGTTTCGAATATATGATAGCTTTGCATATTGTGTGTTGATGCATATAATATGTTGATTGCAATAATCGCAATCCAATAATGCGAAATATCGTGTTACACCGATACGAAAACACTATTTTTATTTTTGAATAATGCGTTCCAATTCATAAATGGCATTATTTCTACCGGTTTTCTTATTTTACATGCATCAACTCAAATTTCAGCCAGTCATTGTTTCCTCTCTTACCTTCCGTGTTTCAAAAATACTAATTTCTCCTTAATGCTAATATATTAATCATTATTTTTGTAAAATAGTTTAGCGTTTACATAGAATTATACAATCCGAGCAATTTATTATTTACGAATAAAAGTTATTAATATATAATAAGAAAACGTATTGTAAAAACTGTGAAGATACGTATCTGAACATGAACATCTTCTTTAAATAACGTTATGTTAATAGTTATTACCATTTTGCAATAATCAGCTAATTTGTAGTGTAATACAGGTCATGACCTATATAAGTGAAAATTTATCTCATCAATACATATATTTCAAAACATTTTGCTTTAGTTGCAGCATTAATGTTTGCGTTGTTTTTAAATTAATTTATTATAAGTCTTCTTGTAACATGCTGCGAACGATTTAGATTTTAGGCAATCGGTCGCTTCAATCTTACTTATAAGTCTTTAAAATGGTTATTTCCTTTGAAAGTATTAAATTTATAATTGAAAATAATTAAAAATATAATTAATCAAAGAAATCATTAAATAATACCTAACTATTAACTAATGCCTAATTTTAATCATTTATTCAAAAGAATTCATTATTTTATTTTTGTTAAATAACAATAATGAAAAACAAATGACGTTACAATAAAATTGACTCAAATATATCTTTGCACTTGACAATTTATATCAATTATTAGTTTTATTATTTATCAATTATTAGTTTTATTTTATAATGGTACGATTTAGAAAACTTGATGAATTTTGTAAAAATATCAATTTGTAGTATTTATAATAGTTACAAATATGTATATATAATAAATTTAAAATATTCTACAATAAATCTTCTTCTATGAAAATACAAAAATTTATAATAAAATTGAATAATTACGTTATTATCAATTATGTAAATTAATTAAAAATTAATATCAGATGTACCTAATTTTTTATAACATCATTAACATCTACTAAACAAGATGTATTATATTTTTGTCTATATTACTCATTTATTTTATATTATCTAGTAATGTTGCTTATATCTAGTAATAATATAAAATATTGAGATAAAGTACGATTTAGGTGACCAGTACGCATTCGGCAACTTTCCCCTATATATTTCTTCTAATAAGTAATATATTTATAAAAATATAATAATAAATATAGAAAACTGTGAAAAATAAATAAAAATAAAGTAATAAAAAGAAATACATATTTTTTAAGAAGAGAATAAACATACATTTTATTGCATTTTAATAGTTTTATTTATTTCATATATTAATTATTTTATCTTAATGTGCTCTTTTATTTATATAAATATACGATTTCTATTTAATTGCATATGAAGATAAAAATATATCAATTTCTTTTTTAAAGGAGACAATTTCTTAAGACAGCTTTGTTTAAGTTAATTTTTCGTTCAATAAAAAATATCATTTGGCACTTCATTCCATTTTTCCGCTAGACAGAAATAACTTGACAAGCTACGAAACTTTCCACAATGAAGAGTAATAGTTTCTTATTAAGATTTGGAGCTTTCAAGGAAAAATTCTCCACTTGAAAATGAGAATCATTAATCGTGAGCGTTATATTCCCTAATATAATGTATGAGAGATACACGAAACGCAAAAATTTTATTAAGTTTTCAGATCTGTACAATAAAGATCAATTAATTCTTATCATTATGCTTGCGCGCTGAAATCAACATTTTAGTTTTGCGATGGAAACCAAGAATTCCATTCACAGATTTTTGCAAGCTCAGCGACAGAGACACTTGTCGAAATGCGTGTAAAAGGGTTCATTCACATGAAAGTAATAGGAGACGATATAAGCTGTCAGCAATTTTTCTCTGTCGCACCGTGGTGAAGAACTCTACCTATCAAATCCAGAGTTTAGTCGTTGCCGACGTATCTCGTGTGAAGATCAGTAAAGTTAGACATTTCGTACAAAACATCACGATCATTATAAAAAACTTAGAAGTTAATCAAAAGTAAGTTGAAAACATAGTTATATTCAAGAATTTTGTATAATTTAATTAAAACTTATATTTAAATTAATATTATTTTGTTAATTTTCTTTTGCGTAATTAGTGCGTCTTTTGGATAAATCGAATAAACTGCACATCGATAAAAATAAAAGCCTACCTTTGCAATTGGTCGATGTTCCAATTGATTCACCATGTTGCGTTGTGTTGACGGATTCGAGAATTCGAAATACAGGTAAGTTTTATTACTTGACTTGAATTGATATTTGAGAAACATATCCTGCTGTTACATATTATCCAGTTCTTCATTGAAAATCTTGAAAAGCGTCTTAATAATAAATTAAAAATCATAGGAATATACAGGGTAACTCAAATAAAATGTTACAGACTAATATTTAGAGATACTTTTATATCCAGTGTTTTCTAAATATGATGAATAACGATTTGTTGTTACAAAAAGTTCTTTTAAATATGTTACAAATGATTTTTTGGAATTCTATTTCAAGGGGATATTAGGGGAGCAACTTTGAAATTTCAAATCATAAAAAAAAGAAATCGGATTACGTAAAAACCAAGCAACTTAATTCACCTGAAATATTTTTTTCTAAAATTATAAGATCAAAAGTTATGAGTAATGAAATGTAGAGATCTATTGTAGTGTATGTAGTGTGTGTGTCGGTAAATTTATAAATCCAAAGATTAAATTTTCTTTTTTAGCATTCATCTTGATTAAAGTATATAAATTCTTCAAGAATGCTAATAGGTTTGTTCGAATTGTTTGCACTTTTGCGTTTAGAATCATCACTTTCTCTCTTTTCAAACATCCAAATACATTATACTCATCTTACCTTAGTGCAAAAATTTCAGGCAACGCGAACAGATCTATATTGTGAATATTGCTTTGTTATAATATATATGTATTTTCAACATATTTTAAGATTAATATTGATCACTATTTTAGGCGTAACTTCTAACAAATGCATAACGAAGTTAAACGGGCGTAGCCATTCGAATTTTTATGCACGGCACAAACATATTCTTCTGATTGGAGTGATTTCAATCTTATTGATTGTACTTTTTATGACAATTATCAACTTTATGTTTTCTATAATATCAGGACATGACGCTCATAATACTTCAGGTAAAAATTAGTAAATATTACGTGTGTTTGTAGAAGCCTACCCTACTGTTTTTCTCGAAAATTTTGCTTCGTCCTTGCAATCGCCAATTTCCAGCCGACGTCTTCGAAAATCGTTTCTTCTACCATGATTCTTTCAGTTCGCATTCAACCGGAAACACGTGTAGAGCGAGTGATCAGACTAGGCTTTCCTCTCAGCAGAAGATCATTATTGAAGTCCCGGGTTGGAAAAGTGATAGATGGAGATCCATCTTTTAGCGATCAGACGGAGCTTACGAGCCAGATAACACAAGTTGTAAAAGACGACACATTTCTAACGATAAATGGAAGAGACGCTGACACGCGTTTCAAGCGGGAGGTATCTCGCAAAAGAAGAGATTGCGCTCTGAATGATCAACGTTGTAAGATGTTATTGCAAACGGTGCAAGACTATCTTGTGACTCTCAATAATAAGTTCTCAGCGACAAACGGCGAAAAATCATTGCCTAGAGATATTTTAAAGTGTCTTGAATGCAAATGGATGAACATTGCAAATGAAAATGATGAAGATTATACGTCACGATTGAAAGATCAATATTTCCCGCATGATTATGCCGAGCAAAATCACTCGAGCGATTTTAGCAATACCGTCAAATTACTGGATGACAAAGAGGCTGAAAATGGCTCAAAGCGGTTGGAAGTTAATCAGATAAAAGCGGCAAATATCCAGCTGCTGGAACCAGACTCAGTTATCGATGATTCATTATCCGTACAAAATGCCACGAATCAGTCATTGAAAGACACCAGCATATCGGAAACCAGTACTGTATCAATTAATTACACAAATTCTAATGAAAGCCAACGAATATATATAAACGACACTGGCTTGCGTGTGTCAAAAAGTCAAAACAATGAAGGCATTCCTGCAGTGTCGAAAAATGGTCAACAACAAAGTATAATAACCGTAAACGAAGATGTCACAAGCGTAAAGCCGTTGTTGATAATGGAATCGAGCAGCACAAGAGTGCATTATGGTACTGTTACAAAAAATGATGGAAAATTCAAGAAAACCACGATTACAGCTGATTCGATCGGAACAACCGAAACAAGAATACAGACTATCATTGATCTTACGAAGCAGATTACTGAAAACGTGACAAGTATGCCAGTGGGATACGACGTGACCGGAATCAATAGTAACACGGTGCATCCTTCAACGTATCCTTCATTCGAGGGACTCCCGGAAAATCGATCGACTACAGCGACGAACGGTATGCAATCGGGAAGAATACATATTGGAAAAAGAGTATATAGTGAAATAATTAATCACTTGCTACTTACATACATCAATATTTATGCTATGAATGTGCTTTTTTAAGATACAGAATAAAGTGTGTGTGTGTGTGTATGTGTGTGCGTGCGTGCGTGCGTGCGTGCGTGCGTGCGTGCGTGCGTGCGTGCGTGTCGTCGTTCGTTCGTTCGTTGTTCGTTGTTGTTACGTTGTTACGTTTAGTTAGTTTAGTTAGTTAGTTAGTTAGTTAGTAGTAGTTA
>NW_012130079.1:209177-216780 GCF_000143395.1 Atta cephalotes
GTCGTAGTGTAGTGTAGTCGTAGTGTAGTAGTGTGTGTAGTTGTGTGTGTGTGTGTGTTAGTGTTGTGTGTGTGTGTTGTGTGTGTGTGTGGTGTGCGCGTGCGTGCGTGCGTGCGTGCGTGCGTGCGTGCGTGCGCGCGTGTGTGTACACACACTTTCTCCTTATTTTTTCTGCTAATTCCTTTTTACTCCGCTACTTCCGATATTTTATATTTTGTAAATTTATCAAAAAAATATTTGGAATGCAGAAACGAATAAGAATTAAGTTTACGTAATCACTAGAGTCATATAAGTTGCAAGTCTCGGAATATTCATAATATACATAATATAAAACGCTCAATGCGATTTTAAATTATTGTATCGAGGAAGTGTTTTTAACTTGTAAATCAGAGGCAAGTACATATTAAACTTTTCCAGACTGTTATTATTCTTGCAGTACATAGTTGGAAAATTGTATTAAATTAATGCATTTTACATAACCCAAAAAGTTTATCCAAATTTTTTCATTAATTTAGCACAAAATGAATGCATGTGTTATAGATGTTACAATGTAACATTACGTAAAAATTAACACAAAAAATGTGACACTTTGATTCAATTTAAAAATAAATTGAAGAAGCATATTTCTTCCATAAAATTAACATTTATGATATGTTAAATTAACATATATATATATATATATATATATATTCATTTTTCATTTATTTATCTTAAAATTTATTTTAAAACTATATTATTTATATTTTTTCATTTATTCTTAAATTGTGTTATGTTATCATTAAAAATGTTATAAACATTAAATTATCATAAAATAATAAAATTACATTGTGTTAAATTAACACTTAGGTATGTTAAAAATTTAATATAAAAATTTTAACAAGAATTGATTTTAATACAAGTATAAAATATATTTTTTACTATGTACTTCTGCCCTCTGTAAAATGTTTGATTTATTGAAAATAATAATTGAAATGTTTAAGAAAGATACACTTGCAGGATCAAGATTGAAAGAAAATCATCATGATAACAAGCAGTTCATGCCGACCGATCATTTCCAGATAAAAGATAATGGCAAACCTATTCCAATAGCTGTAGAGAGCACGAAATCTTTTCAGCAGTTACAACTGACCCCCACAACATGGACAATGCCACATCCAATCTGTTTCTTTGGCTATCCTGGACAATCTTCCAACATGCCATCATCTCCAGAATCAGCATTTTATTCAAGTCCCTCTTCAATGCAATATTACGGATTTCCTTTTCAAAACCCGCTTCATCAAGGCTTCTCGCCAAATTATATGCAGATACAAGCGAATATGCCATTTATGTCAAGATTGAACTACGTTGGCAGTCTACCTCAATCGATTAGTCAAGCCATCGGTCCTACGGGACCTGCCATGCCAAACACACCAATTTTCTCGTTGAATCAACAATCAACCGCAATGTCCCAGCAGCCAATTGCAAACATGCCGTATTTTTGCGGTTATATGTCATTACCGACCGTTCACTTTCCACCGATATCTGACACTTCGCAATCCGACCGCTCTGTCGGCGAAGCTAAAGACCTTCCAAAAGAATCACGAAAATTACCTCATGAAGTCGGTGTTATCACGCAGCATAATCCGCGTAAGCGAAGTTTTGCAGATTTCCTGCGAGAATTTTTTCAATTTTTTTATCTTATCTCTGTATCTCATTCCTCTTCTTTATATAACATATTTATTTCATCTTATCTATCTTAATTGTTTTAATTATTATACATCGCTCCCTTGCATCAAAAGTGACATAATTAAAAAAAAAAAATGTGATTTTCATATAAATATACGACGAGTACTATCATAAATAAATAAACATCATCTTATTCATAATTAAAAATATATTAACTTAATTTTATAAAAATTATAAAATTTGTCACAACAAATGTTAAAGCCTCTAAAAAAAATGTTTAAAAAAATTATCAAAATCGTTACAATTAAAAAAAAGTGATTTTTTAAAAATAATTATGAAAATAATTTTGAATCATGTTAAAATATATTTTTTTGCCGATTATATATATTATTTCATTATTATAATTTTCTGTCAAGTTGAAAATAATTTTTCTGTTTTCTGAAATAATTTTTGAGTTTCTGACATAATTTTTGAGTTGTATCAATTTTATTGTATCACTTTTGAAGTAAGGAAGCGATATCTATTTTTCTTTTTACCATACTCTGAAAATGTAAAACTTGAAATTAAAAATTGAAATTTTCCAAGAAAATCACTTAGAGCGTCAGTTTTAACAACATGATAATTATTTTAGAGTACCTTACGCTCAACAAATGTCCTATAAATTATCATCAGTGTGATAATCGATATTGCATCCCAAGGATAAAATGGTGCGACGGTCGTGTCGATTGCGCTGATGCCAGCGACGAAACGAGATGCTCCTGCAGAGATCGAATATCACGAAATCGACTCTGCGACGGTTATTTCGATTGTCCACATGGAGAGGATGAGCTTGGTTGTTTTGGTAAAAAATAGATATTTCGTCATATACACACACACACACACACACACACACACACACACACACCACATATATATATATATATATATATATATATATATATATATATATATACACATTTTAAATAAATGAAAAAGAATTCGATTTTTGCTCGCATGTTATGTTGCATTTTGTATGTGATAAGAATTTTTTTTAATATTTTTTTGGCACAATACATTTATTTATACATATGTATACAATATATGAAAAATTGTATTTTTGCCAAAAATAATTAATTTATTCAAATTTTAACGGGCTTGTTAATACTGTTATTTTTTTATAAATTATAACATAGTTTTTTAGCCAAATAAATATTAAAGTGATATATGTGACACAGCAGAAATCTAAGTGACCAACTGAGCATTACGATTGCCTTGAACAAAATAAAAACTAATTGAGGATCAATAGGCAATATATTCAGCCATCGTATTGTTGAAGAAATAATATTGTAGTTTATCATAAATATATTACCTTTTTTTATATTATACAGTTGTCCAGATGACGCTAAATACTGATTAACTTAGAAGCTACTTTATCTACGAAACTTCTTCATACAAGCGGTTTATACAAAACATGATCCCATCGCTTGAAATATGAAGTTATGATATATTTATCCTTTAAAATATAATAATTTTACATATGAATGTAAAAAGGATTTAAAATACACGCATTTTTAATTTGAATGTTTAAATTTTTAGGTTGCCCAATGGAATCTTTCAATTGTGACGACTGGGACAAGCGTTATAATAGCAATAATTGCGTATTACTTTCGCAACGTTGCGACGGGATAAAACACTGTCCTAACGGAAAGGACGAGCTCGACTGTAATATGCTTCTAGAACATATGGGCTCAAACGATGTATGTGCGATGAGATAGTTATACATTTACTAAGGCCCGATTGCACCAATGTTACTTTGATTTTAAGCAAGGCTTAAAATTCTCTTTGTCTCTGCCTTTTTTTCGGCTTTAAAATGAAATAGACAGAGTTTTAAATCTTGCTTAAAATCAAAGTTACAACCGGACCTAAATGACTTAAAATCTAATATGTAGGTCAGCTGAAAAGTAACGCATAGTCGCACATAACTTATAAAGGAAAAGAGATATTTGAAAGAAACCAAAAGGCATGAAAGTGCATTTTTTTTTACTACAAGAACGCATTATTATTAACGTAATCATCATTTACAATTATATTTTTCTCAACGGTGAATCAGTTTTCTCATTCGGTTAATAAATCGAGGAAAGAATTCCGGCGATCTTTCCTCGATCCACGACTTCACTACGTCCTTCATTATCCATAGTAAAATAAATGTCCTTAAGATACCTCTTTACATTTGGAAAGATGCAAAAACCGCAAGGCGCCAAATCTGCTAGCTCCCATGGACCAAATTTTATTGCACACTTATTCGTTTCAATCAACAGTTTCATCACTATGCTTGTAAACGATGAATGTCATTAGAATTCATTTTTCGGATAATGAACTGAAAGTTTACAGTGGAATAAGAAAAGACCATCGGAATTCTTCATCGACCGAATGAGAAAACTGGTTTACCGTTAGGAAAAATATATAGTTGTAAGTCGTGAAAAGTAATGATATGTCCTTGTAGCCAATATAAAATGCCTTTTTTGTTTCATTTGAATATGTCTTTTCGTTGACGAGTTATGTACGACTATATTTACTTACATTACTTTTCAGCCGACTCACGTAATATAGCAAATTATGAAAAATATATTTTCCAATTTATTTTTCTATATATATATATATATATATATAAACTTCGATTATAGATCTTTGCAGTTGGTTATACTCAGGGATTCTTACATAAGAATGTACGAGGGCAATGGCATCCCGTTTGCTCAAAGACATTAGCTTGGGCGATAGATGCTTGCGAATCGGAAATTGGTTTGCCGCTAACGTACGTGATAAACGCAATTTTAATTTTTAATTTAATTGTTAATCATACGCATTTATAACATATTTATATACATAGAGGAAAGGCCCCTATTATGAGATACCGAGTTCATTTTGAGTTAATGCTAGAAGTCTATAGGCAGAATTTAAAAAAAATGTGGCGGCTTAAAGCATCATTAATAGAGTCACCGGGGCGGCGCGGATCCACAAAAATAATAGGTCATTTGGAAGGGAATTTAATAAGCTTTAAGATAACGTTACATAAAATTTAATTCAAATTCCATTTTTCTTTTAAATTGGAGAAATGCAAAAAGTAAGCAAATCGCAAAGTAAAAAAATTATGCTCCTAATATGATATCCCGAGAAATCGATAGTAAAATGCAAAATATATTAGTATTACAATAAAAAACTTTATTTAATGTTTCTAAAATACAAACAAACACAGCTGGCGCATGCGAAAAGTGAGCATGCGATATACAATATTATACTCAGAACTCGTTTTTAAATAGATTAGTTGAAATCAAGCATCGCAGATATAGGCACTCGATGTTCATTCCGATTGTCTTTTTTATTATTGTAATATTTATACTTTAGCAATGATTTTCATTATAACATAGGAGCATGGATTATTTCATATTAGAAATATCCAGGGTATCTCACATTACGATTTCCACGCCTTATGATTTTATGATCATCAAATCTAACTTCTGTAATTAAACAATTAAACAATTCCCGTATTTTTCTATTAGTATGACCTTACTTTATTACTACATGAAGAATTTATTGCCAAATATTTTTTTTTATTAAATAATAAACAAGATTTAAATCTCAATCATCTCAATGAAACTTGAAGACATCCAAAATTTTGTTTTACAATGACTACAGGCATGATGTAATAATGAATTTTTTACTAAATAGTTTTCAATCCAAGAGCAATAAATTCATAGTAGAACCAATAGATAGCGTTTATTAGTTTAGCGGAAACGCCGCTATCTCATAATAAGAAGTTTTCCTCTATTAAACTTCATCCAAATCAAGAAACGTTTTCATCAATATTATACATGACAAAAATATATAAAGAGATAAATGTGGGTGATAAATTTCAGTAATTATCATTTTTACTAAATTTTATTTTTTAAATTTATATCCGACATGTTTGACAATCTGATAAATACATTGTCAAACATGCCGGTCGATTATTTTTTTCGTATACCTTTATATATCGACGATACTTCACTGTCACTGACATTCTTTTGATCTTTATCACCTTGAAATCGAAATTAAATAGTTTCAATACACAAATAATCGAAAATGAATCCTAATATCATAAAACGTGAATCGTAATCAATAACTGTACGTATCGTATCGACATGCAATAGTACGCCAAAATATTGTGCGTTGACTTACAACTACATATATGTATACGACTCACATTTACGATTCAATTACGGTCATCTTTGTGCTGAGGCCCTTACTTGTAGACAACATTGTCATCCACATTTTGAAGTTGTTGTCAATTTTTGTCGGCAACAGTCTGACAAAATGTAATTAATACCTAAATATAAATTTCACAATTTTTTAAATTCAAAATTTTATTTTGTAGAAAACGCTGTCAGTGTTTCCAACGATATTTGATTCTATCTGGACGAAGTATTAATTATATTTTTAAAAATACAAATATTTATTAATAAAATTAATTAAATCTCTGTGTTAAAAAGTATATTTGTAATTTATTAATAAATTGATGCATCTTTACAGAACATTGCCAGAAATACAAACTGTTCGTATGTCTGAGATCTTTCAAAATCTTTACGTGATAGAATCCGACAATAATGATATAAAGATGATGTCATGTCCGGGCACAGCAGTATTTGTCAAATGTCCACCGTTACCTTGCGGCACCAAAGCCTTCCCACGTCAGAACTTCTCTCCCGTCTTCAACACGACAAAGAATAATTACATGTCTAGAAGACACATGGAGGAACAATCCTCCTTGAAAATTGCAGGATTTAATAAGCTGTACCAGGAGACATTGAGACTTCTCAAGCCGAATCAATTCGAGAAGAAGATGCAAAAGCAGATCAATGATACCATCGTCGGATCGCAATTGCGAGTAGTCGGCGGCCGAGCAAGTCAGCCTAGAGCTTGGCCTTTTCTGGTCGCTATTTATAAAGACGGTTTTTTTCATTGCGGTGGTGTCATTTTAAGTGAAGTTTATATACTTACCGCAGGCCATTGTATGGATGGGTATGAGTATTTTTCAAAGACTACTTAGACATACAACGAATATATTGCAGACGACACTGAATGATAATATTTCTTAAACGCAGATATTTTCTTATCGATTTAAGATGTGTCTGCTAATAATTTTCAGATATGAAGGGCACTATTACGAAATACAAGCCGGTATACTCAGACGGTTATCATTTTCACCAATGGCACAGTGGAGAAAAGTGAAATACGTAATGATTCATCCAAATTACGTAAAAGACGAAATGCAGAACGACATTGCAATAATCATGTTGGACGAATCTCTTCTTTTCAATCGATGGGTTCGCCAGGTTTGCTTACCAGCGTTAAATACCGCGGGTCCTGAATGGAAAATAAGCCCATCGCCGCAATCCATGTGTATTGCTATTGGATGGGGATCTATAAGAGAAAATGGACCAGATCGTAAGCTCGATTTTTTTAGTAACCAAAACAATTTATATTTAGTATAAAAACAATCTGTATATACAGCAATAATTTAGCACATAATATTGTTTCAAAATATTGTTTAAAAAAGATAAAGAGATATTTGACTCATTACGTTTAAAATAAATCATTTTGTATAATTGCAGCTATATGTGAACAACACAGCTTGAAGTCCCGTGTTTTTTTTGTTCCACCAAATCGACACAGTTGATTTTTGTTTCATATAAACAATGATAAATAAACTTTATTTTCAAATCTTTTTGAAAAGGTCAGGGAGAGTTCATAAAAAGAGGGTTTATAAAAAAACCTATTTTTAAACATTTATTTATTTATTTTCATGCATTAGTAACTATATATATATATATATATATATATATAACAACAATATAATAAAAATAATATATAATATATATATATAGTATATGTTATTTACTACTAAACTTCTTAGTTACTATTT
>NW_012130079.1:216800-231921 GCF_000143395.1 Atta cephalotes
TATATATATATATATATATATATATAACACAAATGTCTAAAAAAAATATGTATAAGTATATATATATAGGTATATGTATTTTACTCAAAACTTCTGTTACATTTGCTTTTTATTTCATTATATCTGATTATGAGAGAGAAATACTAAATATTTACTTTAAACTCATCCTTACACTCTAACAGAAAGATTAGAAAATTTTAGGATCTACTTAACGTTAATAATACATATTTACCCTTACAAGTTATTTTGAGATAGTTATTATTATTTTTCATTTTCAAACTATTGATGATATAAAAATGATAATTTTTCTCTGGACATATTTCTCGTTCATTTTTTTCTTTCATTTTTGCCGAAACAAAGCTATTCATGACGTGATGCTTGATAGAGAACGATTTGGCACCATAACTCAGATTTAAAAAAAATGAACTTATTTGTGGGAAATCGTTCAAACGTTTCAAAAACAAAATGTAACCTACTCCTTCTTTAATTAAAAATAAAATTTCGTTTTAGCGGATCATTTGCGAGAAGTAGAAGTGCCGATTTTATCATCGTGTAAGCATTCGGCTGATCAGAATAACGCTACAATCTGCGCAGGATATCCTATGGGTGGCCACGATGCCTGTCAGGGCGATAGTGGTGGTCCCTTAATGTGCAGGTAATAACTAATGAAAATGAAGCATTGAATATTTTTACAAATACAAAAATCTATTTTGCAGAAATTTAAATTTAAAATCACAGTGGTATGCGGCGGGCCTAATCAGTCATGGTGACGGATGCGGACGTCCTGATGAGCCCGGTGTTTACATGAAAGTGAGTTATTACGTAGATTGGATTCTGCAAACGTTTAAAATCTTAGGTAAGTCTTAAAAATACGAAAATGTTATAATAGAAAATGCCTTCTCTATATGAGTCTGTGTTTACTATTTAATTTTAATAAAATATTTTATTTTATAGATAATCGAATGGCATCTCTTTATGAGAATAAACCCTTAGATTCGTGTACAGGATTTAGCTGTCATTCGAGTATAGAAAAGTGTTTGCCGATAAAGAATCATTGCGATGGAATTGTAAATTGTCTAGACGCAGAAGACGAAATCGAATGCCAAATTCTAAAAGCAAATTATGCGAAATACGAGAATTCCAATGATACATTCACAAAATCACGTGCTAAGGAAGTATCTAATGGAGTCACAGAAAAAAATGGTAAATCATGCTAATCCCTTTTATGACAGTCAAGTCTCGGATTCTTAATAAAATAATAGAAAATTAATTTTATATTATATGATACCAGAATTTAATCTATTTTTATGTTACAGAAGTAAACACGGAAACAATTCCTATTTCTACTTCTTCCTATTTCTTCTATCAGACAGAAACGCAGACTTACAATAACGAAAATTCAAATATCGTGGATACTTACGAGACTACGCCTGAAATAACGATGTCGAACATTAGATCAACATTTACTTGCACAAAGTGAGTTACGAAATATTATAATTTTCAGTATTAATCCTCCGAAGCTGACACTGGATTTGTACGATCTATATAATTTATGTTAATTAAAAGGCACTAATTAATTTCAAGCAATCAAAATGACATAACTCATATAAAAATTAATAAATACTAATTGTAAGTATATATTTTAATAACAATAATCCAAATATATAACAAAAAGAAAATTTAATTAATTGTTTAATATTTTTGATAAAGAGACTTATAATTAAGTAGGTCTAATAAATCCATCATCGACTTCGAAAGATTAAAGGCGAATTAATTAAGATTTAATTTAAATACTTAGTTAATTTTTTTTTAAGAATCAAAACATCATAACTTGTATAAAAATAAATGAATATTAAATATATTTTAATAAGTATAATAATTTTGTTGCATACAAAAGGAAAATTGAATTATTTGACATTAGAATTAAGACTTAATTAAAATTTAGACTTTTGAATCAATATTATCTCATTTTCAGTCTAATCCAAACTATAAAAATCAATAAAAGGTGCAATAAACACTTAGACTGCGAGGATGGAACTGATGAAAAGGACTGTACATGTAGAGATTATCTGTTGAATTTTCAACCCACAGCGATTTGCGACGGACATCTGGATTGCGAGGATGAAACAGACGAAAAAGATTGTGGTATTCAATTATACATAATTTCACCGTTGATTTCGCCTATCTAACGAAATGATCATTTCAGGTATATGCAAGAATAACGAGTTTCATTGTAGTAAGAGTGGAAGTTGCATTTCGATAACGAAAAGGTGTGACGGAAATTTCGATTGTTCTCTAAAAGAAGACGAGTTTGATTGTAGTAAGTTTATATTTTTTATAATGTTTGCTTAAAAAAATATCAAGTGAAATTGATAGCAATATTCTTTTTTCAGTTGCATTGACAAATGGAGAATATGTTAATGTAGATAGTGATAATTGGTCCGTTTTAAACACAGAAGGTTTGCTTAGTAGTAGATATTACAACGAAACATGGCATGTAGAATGTCTTCAGGCACATATATTGGAAAATAGCAGAAAAATGTCGATGATAGGAGAAAACTTATGCAAATATCTCGGATTCACGTACGTTTGATTTTCAATAAATATTCAGCCATTCAATAAAAGTCTAATATTTAAATTAGTTGTTTAAGAAAGCCCTATTTAAAAAATCTAACTTTTGAAATGAAATAAACGTTTTAGTTTTTACAACTGACATCCTAAAAATAATTAAAAA
Source organism: Atta cephalotes (assembly GCF_000143395.1). Classification (NCBI taxonomy): domain Eukaryota; kingdom Metazoa; phylum Arthropoda; class Insecta; order Hymenoptera; family Formicidae; genus Atta; species Atta cephalotes. The sequence goes on from NW_012130079.1 coordinate 219,535, forward strand.
TATGTAAAAAATATCTTATTATCTCGTATGTTAAGTGAATAAAACATATTCTTCATCACTTTTAAAAAAAATTATTTTAAAAAATTATTTAAAAAAAACTAATTTTTAAAATAATGCCTTATGTTGTTTCTGAAAAAAAAAAAATGAGAAAAGTTTTGTACATATAACATAGTTTCTTAATTAAGATACTCTAATATTAATGTAATGAGAATAGACCTTTAAGGATTTTATAAAGTAACGAGTTGCAGTCTACAAAAGATATTTAACTTATTGTTAAAAAATACAATTCATAAAAAAAAACATTCGTAACATTGAATTCCAGTATGTTAAATCGCTGAAATAATTAATTGTTGAATATATTTTTACAAAGTAACATAATATAAGAAAAATGGAAGTCATAACTTACGAGTTTCTCATGTGAATAACAAATCTGTAGATCCAATGTATTGGAAAAAAATGCTTAATTAATGTGATTTTTTAAGACAACTATGTATCTATTTCTCCTTTCAAGTTCGTTTAAATCCCCTAATATCTCATTAAGTTTGAACAAAAAATTTACTTATAAAGTTTCTAAAATAACCGATTTATTTGTTTATTTACAATTTTCCAAATACATTAATTATTACTATTCTCGATAATATATAATAAAAGAATAATAATTGTGAAAGACATGAATTGTGTGCAGGGGTTTGCAATCATTGGATAAGGTCGTTGTGAACAAAACGATATTAGAAACAAGATTCTCACGGAGGTGGGACAATGTGACAGGTTATAAACCTTTACCACAGCATGTTGCGGAGAGTGAGGAAGGCAAGACGTGTACGACTTTACGGTTTCACTGTAGACCGGTTTTAAGCAGCAGTGCTGACTCGCATATGGTCATCGATCCGAGAACCGGAAATCATACCTACCTGTGGCCGTGGTTAGCGGCCATCTTCGTCGACGGCCGTTATCACTGCTCAGCTTTACTGCTGGAACCAAACTGGCTTTTGTCCAGTTCGAGCTGCACGAAAGCTATCAGGTAAGTGTGAGTCCTGTTTTATTCAAAATAAAACTTTCTTATCTCAAAAATGCACATGGAAAGAAGAACAGTTTTTTCTCGAAATATAAAAATTTAGCTAAATAGAGATCTAAAAATAACTTTGAATCATTCATAATTAACAATAATCAGATTCATACTACTGTTAGAATACCTTCTTGCAGCATTGTTCATCACATGCTTGAGTTCTTTATGTAATTGTGATATCTAAAATTATTTATAGTCTGTGTTCATCTATTTTTCATTAAATACTTTAGCAAAATTATTCTTTCCATTGCATCTGTCAAGCGCAGATTATGTACAATTTAATCGTTCTTCATTACAATTATTTTTCATCAGATTCTCTTGATAAATATCAATAAAGAGATGTAATAATGAAGAATAAATTGTAGATTATCAGTGGATTATACGACAGCTCTGCTCGGCCAAAGTCGCTCATTTCTCTACGTGGATGGACCTCATCAACAGATATCGATCGTTGACGAAATCAGAGACGTGGAAAGAACAAATGTCTCGTTGCTTCACTTGAAAACTGCAGTAAATTTTACACGTTACGTGCAACCGCTGTTTTTAGAGAAAAAGTATGTACATTGGTTATTCATCGTTATCATATAAATATTATTTTCTTTTATCTTCTTTCTTTCTTTTATAACTATTTGATAAATTTTCGCAGAATATATCCACCGGCAAAAAATGATTTATGTGTAGCAATCGGTACAGACAACGAACACGTGACACAATCGATCTTTCTTCAACCAATCCTCCAAAATTGTGACAAGTGCTATCGTTGTTTCGTCGAAGCTTTAGGCACTAAATGTCCGGTAAAGCTTCATAATAACAATTGAACTATGATTATTTTCACTCATTAACTGACAATGCAAAATATGCAATCAAATTTCGATTTTATCTCTTGTATGTATTTAGACTAATGGAACTTCTTCGAATTGGAACGGTACGGTGTTTTGTCGCAACGAGAAAGGATGGTATCCCGTGGCTGTATTTCAAGAAGACGACGGCCCATGCAGCTTCAGAAGCATGCGGAACTTGACAAGCATTGATTACATCCATGCTTATCTCACGCAAACTTTAGGTAAGCTATCTATAGCATGCATAAATATTAGGTTGGGGAAAAAGTTCCTTCGTATTTAAAAAAATTTTTTTGCGAAAGATTTTTTTTCATTTGTTGTAAAATTTTTGTTACAATTATATCATTCGTTAGAGCAAAGTTTCAGCTTTAACAATCTGTTTTTTAATTGCGGTATGATTTTTATCGGAGCATTTTATATGAGCAATCGAAGTTAGAATGCTCCTTTATTTAATTCGCGAATAACTCAGTAATAAAAAATCATAGGAACATTAAAAAAAATTGATTTTGTAGGGAAAGCTTCAAGCTTTCACGATAGACAATCGAAAATTTTTGTAAATTTTTTGGACACGTAAGAGACCCTCAAGGTGAAAAGAAAATTTTTCATCTTTTTCAGCTCGTAATTTTTTAAATGTAAAAATTGTTAAATTCACAGAAACTCAAAAAATATAGTTCGAAAGTACAGATTTCAAGCTTTAAACCCCTTTTTTTAATTTAAATTCCGTTTATTTTTGACGAAGATATTGTACATACAATTTTGAATTAAAAAATACGAAAAAACTTTTTCCCCGATATAAAGATACATTTGTATCATTAATTTTTATTCATCCAATTAACTTTACGTTCTATTTTTACCCGGAAAAATGAAATAATTTAACATGATTGAATTTTTCCATCATGATACTGCAGAGAAAGTGTCGCAACCAACGCTTGAAGCCACATGTGACGGTGTTCGGTGCAACATTGGACAATGCATCCCTTGGAATCAGGTATGCGACGGTGTGACAGATTGCCGAGACGGTGCGGATGAGAAGAATGCAATATGTTTACAAGTGCAACAGATTAGAAGAAGAAACGAGACCAATAGTAATAAATCATTTTGAATAATGTAGAATTAAAAAAAAATGTACATACATAGTTAAATTTTAATAGTTATTGCAACTGCAATAATTCTACATACATATAAATTACTTATGTAATTGTTACTTATACAGTATAGTTGTTGCTATTATGTTTTTCTCTAAGCAGAATTATTAATTACACAAGTCTGCAATTTGATTTATTTTTCATGCTGTTTTGAACTTTTGAGAAAAATGAGATGAGAGAAAAATGCCTGAAAAACATGTTTTTGACTATTTTTGGCTATTTGAAAATTCATAACTGACTCGATCTGCGAGATATTATTCAAAAAGGGCTCAAATTAATGATTGGATATTGAACTTTAAAATAATAATATTGAATCTTTTACAGCGAGCGTCAAATCTTTGACGCGTTCTATTTTTAGAAGTATAACGCATTATATTTAGGTGTTTCAATCTCACTTTTCTCAAAAATCTGATAGAATATTTTCACTTACGGATTCAACGCATCAAAAATTATGAGAAATTATTATGCTTTTCCAAAACAGCAAAAATCATACAGACTTGTTTTATCAAATCTATTAGCTTAATGTTTAATTAATTATTGATTAATTCTTCTTTATGCACATATTCTCGTAAAAAACATGCATTTTTGCGTAGAATGCGCCAAGTCGGAAATACAATGCAGGAATGGTGAGTGTATCTCGAAGAGCGCATTTTGTGATGGAAAAGTGGATTGCTCGAATGGAGCGGATGAGCCTGTAATATGTAGCTGCGCAGAATATTTAAAATTGACTATGCCAGAACGATTGTGTGATGGGGTACGACATTGTTTTGATAAAACCGACGAATCGCCAGAAGAATGTCAATGTACCATTACCAGCTTCAAATGCAATACGTAAGATTGATAATATTAAGTAATTATCTATAAGAAGCATTATATAAGCTGCACCGGATATCAAAAAAATATTAATTTTTAAAAATATTGTTTTGATAATAAAACAAAATAAACATCGATGTTAAACGTTTCGACCTCATATTAGGTCATCCTCAGTAACTTTACAGATTCAATTAAATTAATTAGAACTTATGTATATGTTTACAAATTATTACAATAAAATCAAATTGCGCTCACTCTTTTCGTAAAATTTGATTTAAATTTAATGTGGCAAGTCATTAAATTAAAATTGTGGTTAAATCGCTCGTATATTCTCTCGTCATGCAATATATTATTCTTATTTGGGGGCCGTAATTTGTTTATGTACAATAGTTTTATTATGAACTTTCGATTGTTCTCTTATATAAATATCAAATCTCAATAATTGTTATATTTTGGCAGTTATATTCTCAATACAATTTCACTTCTACATCTTATTCATGATATGATAATCGAATGTAAAAGATATTTTCTATCTTAACAGTTAATATATAGGAAACATGGATAATTTTAAGAAGTATATTTAAATAAATCTTAATACACATAATATTTTGATTATTGTGAGGAATCAACTTAAAATTAATAAATAATTAATAAATTAATAAATAATTGTTATATAGATTGAAATCGGCACAATGAATGTATGCATTTATTTCATTTATAAATTTTCTATCTGTACTTTTGCCAAAACTATGTGTCGTTCTCAATTCTCTTAATTAAACATACAGATTATAATGGAAGAATTTCTAACTTAAATGTACTTATATATATATATATATATATAAAGTACATATATATATATATATATATATATATATATACACACATACACACAAATATACATTATATGTGCAGAGAAAGCAAAAATCATACTTGTATCTCGCGAGATTTCGTGTGCGATGGCGATAATGATTGTCCGAATGGCGAAGACGAAATGAATTGCAGAGGGGTACAACAACTCTCAGATAAAAGGTGAGACTTGATTGAAATGAGCTGTGCCATCATTGCTATACGGATGATATAGAATGTTATTAAATGTTGACGAAATGGAGCAATGAACATACATATTCACTAACTTAACTATAAATTTGTTTAATTGCTTTTCAGACCTGCTGCAGGCGAAGTGGTGCAACGCTCTTACGGTGTATGGCATACTCTATGTTATCCGTCAGAAATTACGTCACAGGAGGAGGCAGTAAAAGTGTGCAGAAAAAGCGGTTACACAAATGGAATTATCGATAAATATCAATCATTTAACCAACCTGCTGTTCCATCTCGCGATGATTTTTACATGATACGATTAAATTCGGACACGTGGATAACCATGCGTGACGATAAACCCCTTATAACTCTGGTCCGACCAGAGAAACCCTGCTATCGTCTCTTCATCAAATGCAGCAATTAGTATAAATGCATTGCTTACAAATTAAATCAAATAAAATGTTAAAATAATTCACTTCTACATTCACTTCTTCTTGTTCAACTTAATAATGTATCAACTTAATATATATAATAACTTAATAATAATTTCACCTCTACATCTTAATGACATGACAATCGAATGTAAAAGATATTTATTATCTTAACAGTTAATATAGAAAACATGGATCATTAAAGAAGTATCATTAAGTTTTATAGATTAATTTATTCACTTAGTATAAAAATTATAATGTACGACTAAAGCGAATTAATTACATTAGAAATAATTTTTTTGTAATCTAATAAATAAGTTTGTTATTCTTTGTATCTTTGTTTGTATCTTCTGAGATAAAAAATTGAATAAATCTATATAAAAGAAAGATATTTTCTATAATGTATTGTATTCTTGTTTTTATTATCTTTATTACTGTTTCATTAAATTTTATACATTAAGAGATTAATTTCGCTTAATATCAAAATCACAGTGTACAAAACGAATTAATTATGTACATTAGAAATAATTTTTTTAATCGAATAAATAATTTATTATTCCTTGTATTTTTTAATAAAACAAATAAATTTATAAAAAAAAGATATTCTTTATAATTTATAATTTAATTGTTTTAATTATCATATATACATATATCAATATGACAAAAAAATATTGTTTGCAAAATATAAATTTCTGCAAATACATCCCCGATATTGATGTATTAAAAAAAAAATTAAAATTTTAATTGAATTGTCCTTAAAGTTTGCTATCTGACACAATAAAGGAATCAGATAATTGAGTAATGAAATTTTCACAGTTCGAGAAATATGATAGCGTTGATCAAATTTTTTAATACCGGGTTACATAACCGCTTCGAACATGCGTATGCGTCACGTAAGAAATAGCGCGAATTAGTCACTACGGGAATGTGAATGGATACCGTTTTCCGTCATTCCTTGGTATTCGAAAGCAACTTGCCAGGAGGAGTCAGGAGAGTAGTCGTTTGCCTCCAACGGCAGCGACCTCATTCGCTACATTCCATTTCTCCTTTTCTTCTTCTTCATTCTATGCTCGAGTCAATCGCGTCCTCGTCTGTCCGTCTTCCATCGTTCCGAGTTCCGACAGATTTGTATGCTGCACTGGCTTTGTTCAAAGTCCATTTAAAATCTAATTAACGTTATCGTTTAACTTCCTTGAATTAATAGTTTGATAAATGACTCTCGCATTAATATTATAACATAATATATAAGAAAATATTTTTTACTTGCAAAAGAGAGAATAACGTATGAACATTATATTTTACTTGAGTAAATAAAAAATATATTATATAAAGAAAAAAGAAAAACATAAGATTTTATATAAACAATTTAACAGAAGCTTTTCAATGAATGTTGTATAACAAAATTATAAAGTATAAAATTATAATTTTTTGTTTCTGAAATGAATATATATTATCTATACTTTATGCTGCTTGCATTTTTCTCAATTAGTATACTTTACATGCCGTTTTTTACTTCAAAAGCTACCGTCCGATCGCAGATATGTTGCTCGGCATCGGTGCATTCCCTAACAATAACCACGCGGAAACTTCTTTCCTGGTTTTTTCGAGCGAAAATGATGGGGATATGAAAATAATTTTTCCTCCATATGCATCTATATTCTACATTTTATGTTGTATTAATCTGCATGTTTTCCTTTCATATGTACCATATTATGGTGTACTATTGCAAATATATCTTATGTATAAACATGTCATAAATTATTATTTTATCTTGGTTTATGCTTTCAAACTCAAAATTATATATAATATATTTTTATATTATTAATATATATAATATATTTTTATATTATTAATTATACATAACTGCATAATTTTTTGATTCAATCGTATTGATTATTCTTATTTTAAAACCGTCTTAAGTAGATAATGTTTTAAGATATAATATAATTCTGTGATTGGTTTATGACAATATTTAATGTCTTAAGACAATATTTAATGGCGAATTCGGCACACATGCACTGACTCCGCTTTAGTGCTGCCCTGACGTGATGCGAGTGCAGAATCATTTCAGTGCTATGCCAAATTGCATTGTCAGAAACATTAGTGCAATATTTCTTGAACTTATTCAGTTTATTCGATTGGTTTATCCGAATATAAATTCAATACTACATTGGCTCAGTTTTCACTTGCCGAATACGACAATGTTAATGTACTGAGATCCGTACAAGTCGAATGCGTGGCACTGAAAAAGTTCGTACTCAGTACGTACTATTAGTGCGGACGAACGCTATAAGATTTTTAAATATAAAAACCAATTATAAATATCGGCCATAATAGTGCCGTATTTCTAGATAATCTAAGATTTTTTTTACTATTCGATCGCGGAAAATGTTAGAAAAATTAAGTACTTTAATGTAACCAAATAAACTAACTTTATAACGCACTTGTGAATATTATTTAATGCGGTTAAATATCTTTCAGTCATTCACATTGCTTATTAACTCACGCAACCAAGCACGCGAAGCACGTACTTTTTACAGACCGGATGCTGTGCCTTATCGATTGCTTCACACCAGGAGCTCGCAGCAGAATGTCGGTACGATCATGAATATATGTATAACCGCTCATTGAGCTAGAGCAAATAGTAAGATAGCAGCGCCAAGTTTTTTAAAATTAAATATTTTATAATATTATTTTATTATAATATTTAATAATATTTTTTTATTTAATATTTTAACTATTTTATATTAAATATTTTATATTAAATATTTTAAGTTATAAAACAAAAAAGCATTATCATTTAGGATGAAACAGAATTCTTCTTCAGTGGAAAATTGAGAATATATCTATTAAGTTGAGTTAGAAAATATTATTTTATATACTTTGTTTTAATTTACGCAACATCATTGTTTTTTTTTTTTTTTAAAGAATTAAAATTTCTACCACTTGAATTGGAATATAAGCAGTAATAAATGAAAGTATACGAAGGTACTGAATTTTGTGTTTTAAATATAAACAATTATTTTTCAACAAGCGCGTATTTTTTATCTTTTTTTATCTTTTTTTAAATAATAATTTTATTTAACAATATAGTTGTTAGATGCTATAAAATCGATCAAAAAGTATAATCACGAAGAAAACTTTATTTTGGATATTTTCTAATATTATACAAAATATTACGTAAATTGAAATATAATTATGACAATTTCTTGATTATTTCTTTAAATATTTTTCGAAAAGGGTACAAAGGTAGAAAAATTGCAAATCTATTTGTCCATTTTAAAATACAACCTATTATAATAGCAACTATCAATTATCATGATATCTATTAATGAACTTAATCATTGACACAATGCTAACTGAATACATGTTAAAACATCACATTAAAACAATAATCATCAGTTTATGATGCTCTTTTGAACTTACAAAATTGTAATGTATGCTAAAATATTTCCGTTATTAACAGTTCGTTGTGATAATGTTTGTTAGTTATTGTTAACTGTTACATTACAAAATATTTATCTTAATCGTTTTAAGCCGGCGGCTTACGATGCTTGTTTTTCTGCTGGATTGCTAGTTGGATTAGAATCATGCCACGTATTTGGCTGCGATGCTGGCGTCAGAACCACTAATACGGTGGCAAGATTCTAATGTATTCGATATGAAATCAATTAAAGAATATAGTTACGTAGAAATATTTCTTATTGGATACTTTTTAAAGTTATACAAGATATTATGTAAATTGAAGTATAATTACAGACTATAATTTGTATATTATTTTTTTAAACATTTTCCGAAAAAAACATAAGATTAGAAATATAGGTTTAGTTGCCGATTAAATATGAATACAACATAATAACGTCTATCATCCATCACGACATCTATTAATGACCTTAGTGCTACACTGAATACTTATTATAATATCAATATTGAAAGAATCATCAGTTTGCAGTGCCCTTTCAAACTAGCAAGATCGTAATCATGCTAAATTCGTTGTGATAATATTCATTAGCTACTGTTAATTATTACAAAGTCTTTACCTTAATTATCTTAAACACATATACAGAGTAAGTTTCAAAAAAGAAAAAATTTACAGAATTTAATTAAATGTACAACAAAATATGTAAAGCATATTTAAATAATTTACGTTATTTAAATAATTTGTGTTATTCAAATAATTTACTGAAAACAAAGGTAGTTCTGTTTGTTATCTTCATGCAATTATCAGTATCAATTGCATATTTTTTAAAATTAAGTTATTACTATATTATTACTATATTATTATATTAAGATTAAACTATTACAGATTTTTATACAAATAAATTATAGCAATAAATTCTGCTCGTGATTATAAAACAATGTAATAATATGTTTGAATGAAATATAATGTTTGAATTAAATATGTGCAAAGGATAGATCTTTTATTAATAATAATATTGTAAGAATTTAATATGTCAATTTAAAATTAACAAAATATAAATGAAACTTTATGCTAAATCTCTTCTAATCTGTTTAAATAGATATTATTCTAAGAGAATAATTAAGAACAAAATTAGATCTTTTATAAACAACTAACGATTTATTCTATATATGATGAATATAAACAGAATTAAAATAATATAATGGAGTCAACGCAATAAAATAAAATGCCATAAAGATTAAAAGAATAAAAATTGATCGCTGTAATGATAATAAAAGTAAAAGTGTAAAACAATTGATCTGTTTAATACATTATAAGTTTCAGTTCCATTGAGTTTGGACTGACTCTCTTTCTTTCTTCCACACCTAGAAAGATATATTTAGGTAAAATTCATAACTGCAAGGCCGAGAAAGAGAATCAGTTCAAATTCTATTAATTCTATTAATTTTATTGATGGTGACGATCAATTTTTATTCTTTTAATATTCTTGTGATATTATAATGAATTTCATTGCATTGATCAATCTTTTATATTATTTTATTGTATATTATATATTAGTTCTGTTTAAATCATGTTCAGCATAACGTTAGTTGTTTACAATGATTCAGACTTTTTAACTTTGTACTTAATTGTTTTCTTGGAATAATATCTATTTATATAAATGTAATTGAAAATGATTTATTAAACTTAAATCACAATTGAAAAGAAGCAATTCAGAAAAATAACATAAAATAATAGATTTCAATAATGTATTTTGATATACATAGTTTCTGATAGATTAAAATCTGCACGGAGAGAATTTTCTTATAAAATTTACTTTGAAATGATTATGATAGTTGTAGTACAAAACAATATTTTAAAGATTTTTATCATGCACTTCAGTAAAATTAATTGAACTTATTTTATACATTATTGTAATTTTATTAATTAATGAATGAAAGAAATGTACATTAAAATTCTTCAAAATACAATGTTGTCCCACGACTATATCATATTTTCAAGATAAACTCTAAGAAAAAATTCTCTCCATGTGTTATTCTCTGTTGCTATTGCCTATACTTTTCAATTATATCTCAGACTTTGTAGTTAAAATTTGCTTCGTTTATATTATGCTAATTTTAAATTGACATATTTGTATTATTAATTATTAATTTGTATTATTATTTAATTAACAAAATCTATTATTCTGCACTTAATATATTATTATTCTATACTATTCTATACTTCTATAATTTATATAATACAGTTTATGCCTGTAACAGTTATAGAAATAAATTTTATCTATTATGTAATATTAGCTATTATGTAATATTATTTTAATTTGATTTCGACAATGAAGAATGAAACAAAGACTTTTTATGTTAAGCATAAATTTAAAAAATAATGAAAAATAATGTAATTAAATGTTATCGAATAACATTAACAATGTTTTGTTTATATTTATACTCAATAATTTGTTATTAAGTGTTTAATATATTGTATCTATTAAATATTGTGCAATTGTTCATTTAACAATTTTATATAAAAATTATGGTAAAGATTAATCTATGTTGTACATTTAATATTTGCTTTATTATAATAAAGAAATATTTTTACAGATAAAATAAATCGAAGGTTGCAGCATGAATCTCTTAAAACCGTTATTACTTATACTAATATTAAACTACGCAAAATCCCTTTATATTCATCAATATTTTGATAGGAGCGAATACGGAGTTGAGTTACCGAATTCCGTGAAAGTAGATCACTATGAAATTACATTAGAACAACAGGATGAAGAAAGTAACAAAGAATTCTTACGCGGTATTTGCGTTATTTTTATCAGACTGCTTTTTTCATCGCGTACAATATATTTGCACGCACAAAAACCATATATAGAGTTAGATACAATCATTGTGCATAAACAAAATTCAACATATTACGGAATTGTACCGGATATAGTTGCATATTACAATGAAAACCATATGTATAGTTTTACTTTCGAATAAGCTCTAATGCAGGGACACTATGCGTTGAACATATCATTCCTTACTTTTTTGGATAGTAATGAAGAAAACTTCTTTGAGATGCGCTACAAAAATATAGAAGGAGAGAATGAGTAAGTAAATGTTAATATGTGTGCAATTCATAAATTTTGAATAAAAATTATATAAAATGAAGAATCTGTTATAAAAATATTTTGAACATTTTTTTATTTAAAGTAGGATTTATTATAATCAATGCTTTAGTTATGTATCGCTGTTAAAACGAATTCTATTTTATAACCTTCGTAGTCCTATGTTAATTAATATATAGCAGTCATAAGCTTGTTTGAATTTCTGAAATCAAATTTTTTATTTTTTATTTGTAATTTTAGTGTTGGAAACAAGACATTATAGTTTTATATATATATATATATATTGTATATATTATATATATTGTATAATCTACAAAAAAAGTCAGGTAGTTAGATAGGTGATATTTTTAAAAATTATAACATTTTTTAAGCCATTTGACAATATTCCAGAAATTTCAATCACTGTGACGTCTAACTGAAGATGATTACTGATGTATGATATTGTTGATTGTAAAGGATACTTTGAAAAAATTTATTAATTAAATTAATTTAATTAATTATTTTATTTATTTATTTATT
>NW_012130079.1:235584-240484 GCF_000143395.1 Atta cephalotes
ACTTGAAAATTTAATCCAGCCTGTGAAAACAGTGATGCTGTAAATAATACAATTTAAAAGAATAAGTGCGTACTCTTAGATAATCTTACCCTACATTTTATAACACGCAGCAAAATCTATCCCATACCATTCACTGTTTAATGAAGTTTACATCTGTATAACTTATACAAGCACTCGAGTTTGAGCAATGAAGTACTGCTTAAGCTATTCCTTATTTTAAACTAAAAATTTGTCAAGTATCAATTTGATATGATGAACACTTTTTACAGGAGATTAATTTTACTAACAAGAAATTCCTCATATTCGGAAATTTAAAAAATTGTAAAACTCTGGCAGTATGGATACTCTATACATGTAATAAGAATCTTTTTGCTGCCAGAATTCACTCTATAAAGGAATAAAATTAATCCTTAAAATGTGTATCATATACACTCAATTTTGTTGATTAATAATTTTTTAATTCTTTTAAACCTTCTCAAGATCACTCAGGATCATGACTTTGACAACAAATGTCAAGATCAAATTCATTATTAGGAGGCTGAAGATTCTCCTACATTAAATAATTATCTTTTTCATTATGTACTGCTATAGGACCTGCTATATTACGTATGTTACAACGTGCAATTTCCAATGAATTGTTTCATAAAGCTATGAGGAAGTTTCTAAATCTACAGTATCGTAATGAATAGATAAGGATTAAAAAATCAAACATAATAAATATAAGAAATAATATTCGTAAAGTAAATAAAAAATAATATTCATAAAGTAAATAAATCGTAAAGTATTTTCTTTATTTTTCTTTTGTTCATGTTATTTTTCATTTATATTTAAATTGTTTAATTCGATAAAATAATACTTTTTTTTCTTTATCAATCGATTTTTGTTTTTATTCTTTCGTATTTCTTTCTCAAATAAATTTTCTTATTATACTTATTTTATTTGAAATTATAAACTTGGTTAACTTGTTAACAAAATTTGCAATATATTCTTTTTTCATTGTCTTATTTTCATTTTTTTTTTAATATCTTTTGATCAAAGACAAAAAAGTTTGTAAACATAATTACAGGTTTTTTTATTTCAAAAAACTACTTATCGTTACAAATTATCAACTTTAAAAAGTAATGAATTACGTTATTCAAAATGTAACTTTTGAGTTTTTCTGTTATCATTACAGAACAATATAAATAATATTATTTTTAATATTATTAGGATCAAAAAAAAGATTAATTTAAGTTTTTTTAATACATATATAATATACATGTTAAACAATTTTATTTAAAAGATAGGAAATATTAAGTTAGAAACTCATAAGAAAAACATAAGATTTCTAAGATATGAACTGTAGTAAAGTAAATCTGCTAATCATAGTAGAAAAATATAAGACAAGACTTTTAACGTATTGTGTTTAGCCATTTCGTTTTTTTCTTATGTATTACTGCCTTACGATATTTGATTTATGGATCATTTACGTAAAAGTAATAAGCAGTCAGCTTAAGAAATTGATATCATAATTATATTTTTTATATTTGATTGTGTTTGGTCAATATTTACGATTGTTTATAACTTATTGTAATACATATTATATTATATTATTTTCCATATTACTTTCATTATAAACGATCCTTTAGAGATCTACAGTATCAAAGGATCAATAGATATTGACAATGAATATCAGGATTAAATTGTAAAGACGCTAGTATTAACGTGATATTCGTACAGTGATAATTTGCTTATTTACAAAAGATAAAGAATCAATGGACATTAACAATAAGCAAAATTAAATTATTGTCTTCTACGCAACCAATAGTGGCAGTATAATACAACTGTTTAAATTCTAATTAATCACATTAAATTGACAAATAAGTTTAAACTGTGTAAAGTAACTGTAAAAGTAACTCAAATTAATTACTAATTACTAAAAAAAACGTAAATAAGTTAAATTACAGCTAGAAAAAAAGATTAAATTAAAACTGCTTTTTTCTATTAAATTACTAGCTGGATAAGCATCTTGCCATTGCACTGTATTGGCTGCGGTGTTGACAGTGCCAGCATCGCATATACCAAATACGGTGGCAAGATGTTAATCCAACTAGCAATCTAGTAAGAAGAAATGCAATGTATATCGCTGTCTTAAGTAAAAGTTATACTGAAAAAATTAACTGTAACTCACAATTACAAATAACTATAATTGTTTCCCAATCTCTCTTTGCTAATGTGTGTTTGATATTTCTCTCTACTTCCTTTCTTAAGTACCATTTCCTAACATTATTTTCTATTTAAACAATAGTTTTTCATTTTTTCATTTTTTCATTTTTTCATTTTTTATTATTTATTTTCTTTTTCCGCTATTTTTCTTTTTTTTACGTATTTCATTGATGTAATTTTATATTTTTTCCTTACAAAAAGAGGACTCGTTATTAATTTTAATCTCTTTCAGCATGATTAATCTATATTGAAAATAAGTTATGTTTTTTTTAACGGACTTTATTGAAGTATTATATAAGTACATTAAAGAAATAGTATTTCTTTAATGTATAAAAGAAATCTACACTAATTATATGTAAAACTTATATCTATAACATATTTTGTTTATTATATCATAAGCTTCAATATTATATGAAAATTAACTCATTTCTTTGGAACTTAATTTTCCATATAATTAGTGCTGAGTTTTTTATACAATAAAAAATATTATTTACAAGACACCTATTCAACAAAAAGTACTTATGTTTAAATACGACTAAAGATACACTAAAGCATGCCGTTCGTATCTAAACACTATATTATCAAATACGGTCAACAAAAATGAGAGAGAAGAAACAATACGGCTAACTATCTTCTCCTTCTCTTTCATATTGTGATGGTTGAAAAGAAAGAGATGAAAAACCGGAATGAATTCACTATATATTCTATTCTTATTATTAATTTCTTATATTTTCTCTTAATTATTTGATCCATCTATATCTTATAATATTTTAATTATAATATAATTAATATATTTTTCTTGTTTAGCTCGAGAAATGCCGATAAATTCTGGATCGCTTCGAAAGCTGCGATAGAAACATATTATCCGGAAAAGAGGTTTGATATAAAGCAGATTATATATATGAATCTTTTTCGATAATTAAAATATCACTTTTTATCATTTTATATGTTTTATGTTTTTTCTTGTTTAGCACGGCACGTTCCGATCATTTTTGGACTACTCTGCAGCATGTGCTATATTACTCTAATCTAAATTATTCCCGGTAAAAAATATTTCATATATAATTACATATAATCATGTAAAATTATATACAAATATATATAATTATGTATAATTCATTATAGTTATATATAATTTTATATGTAATGGCTTTTATGCTTATATATACTTAAACATAAATTTTTTATTATGTATTTATATATTATATAAATATACATAACAATTTCTACACATTTTTATACATGTTTATACATATTAAATAAAAACATGACGCTAACCCGCAAATCTTCTGGTATCTTTGAAATTATGATTATTATGATTATAATTATGAAAAATAACTAACGATTTTTTTAACATAAAAGTGGATCGGAAATAGCTTATTTTTTAACTTATGTTTACCTTCATACAGCTTTTGGGTCCTTCCTTTTGAGCCCCAAATCATTTCCAGAAGTAGTGCAGGCGAATTTTCTAACATTCTAAGTCTAATTATATTTTATATATAATTTTGTATAATTATGTATATTTATACAATCCGAGAATGACCGCATCATCTCTCAGGAGCAGGTCGATTAAATTGAATTGAAAAGTCTTGTGCCATTTTGCAATTATTGCATATAATTAATGGGGTTATTAATTTCTAAAAGTCGCCAAATAAGGACGCATTTGTTTGGTCTATCGCCAAATACAAGTGCGCGGCCATTGATGATACGATCATTCAGCGCAAGTATGTATTTTTTTTCGTCGCTTATGCATTGCCAAGGCCACTTGTTACCTTGTAATAAATTAAATAAATAACTCTCTGCATATCTAGCAACGGTGATTCTATAGTCTCATCGCATACATGTATTTGGTAATAAACTGTGCGATGTTTCAGAAATTAATATCTTGTTAACTGTTGCAAAAATTGCCAAATGATACAGGACTTTTAATCCACTCTATCTGTCTATGATAGTTCGTTTTAAAACACTCTGTATATAGTTATAAATATATGAAAAATTGTTTACCGGGTAAGTTTGATGTAACAGAGATGATAAATCATTGGATTTATTCGCCACAACATTATCTTGTGATAAAAGTGACAAAAACAAATTCTGAATCAGCGATGATTTCAGTGGAAAATTATAGTACATGGGAAGAAGAATTGCCATGGATACCTGTGACAAAAATTACATGGCAACTCAATTCTGAAATAGTCCAAAATTCTGATATTATATGGCTAAGGCCAACCCATAAAGGCATTAAACCGTATGCTGATCTTGTATTAGATTTCAATTTTCATTGGATAATAATCAATGTAGAACAAGCCGGTAATATTTTTAACAAAATTTATTATATTTATATTTACTTTTCAAAATATTTTTTATTTATATAACAGGGTATTACCGAGTTAATTATGAAGTTGACAATTGGCGAAACATTGCAAATTATTTGCATTACATTAACAACTACGAAAAAATACATGTTCTTAATCGTGCTCAAATGATCGATGATGCTTTTTATTTTCTGATAAGAGGGCAACTTGAATTGTCCGTATTTTTTGAACTCTCGGATTATCTACAACGAGAAACAGATTATGTAGTATGGTTTCCTATGTTCAAAGCTCTTGAATATATGTTGACCTTCTTTTTATTTTCAGAAAGTCTAGATTTCAAGGTATGTATATATATATATATATATATATATATATATATATAT
>NW_012130079.1:247789-251031 GCF_000143395.1 Atta cephalotes
ACACCACACACCACACACACACACACACACACACACACACACACACACACACACACACACACACACACACACACACACACACACACACACACACACACACACACACACACACACACACACACACACACAATATATATATATAATATAGTGATAGTAATATATGTTAATAATACGTAAAATGATATCAAGGAAGATGTTTTTTAGAATGTTAATTATCCCTTACATATTTTACAAACGTAAACTTATTTGATGACATAAAACACGCAAAAAAATAAATAAATAAAAGAAAAGCCGTATGTAACATCTGTTAAACTTTTTCGTCAAGTAATTGTGACTTCTTGGCTGAAATGTTGGTAATTTTATCTGCTTTTTGTGCTGATTTTTAAAAAAATCTTTATCTGTTTTTCCAAATAATCTTTTTTACCTTCTACTCTGCGTTTCAAAATAATGACAATATATAAACAATATAATATAACAAAATAATGACAATATATTTAGCTAAATTAGCTAAATTAAACGAAACACAACGACTTCGATGTTTAATAAATGACATTCATGCGCGAAAACATATGAAACAACAATGTTATCCTACACTATATGTATATTATATGTACATATACATATAATATACATATGTAAATATTATGTATATATTGTTTATAGTACACATGTGTACATTACACATGTATAATACACATTTGTAATATTATATATATGTACAATATACATACTAGATTGATTGATAAGTTTCTAGAATGACACATTAGTGGCGTTACCACATCTAATGTGAATTTCCAGTAGTGCCAATTTCCAAACCTCTCACAATTACACAATTACAGACAGCTTGATGACAATCAGTTTATTTGTAACAGCCACCGAAAGCACATAACTATTTTGTAAAAATGGAAAAAACTGAAATTCATGCATTTCTATTTGAAAGACTTGCAAGACTTTCCAAAAAACTTTGGGGGAATCTTCAATCATTTCTTGCGGTTTCAAATATAATGTGTCATTCTAGGGACTTATCAATCAACCTAGTATATGTATATACTGCATGTGGATCTGTATAATGGCTATAATTTACATCATTTACTTCATTTCGATTCCCCTAATTTATTTTAAGAATTCTGATACAATAGAAATAGACTAATCTCTTGACATGAGCACAATATATTTGGTTATCGACTCAGCGACTTTTTCGATTTTCGTCAAGCGCAATCAGAAAAAAATCTCCATTATCTTAAAAATATAATACTTTTCTTTCCAAAATTTTTTTAGGAATTAATTCTACACACATATAGAAATTAAAGGAATGCAGTTCTTTAACTCGATTTTTTTATCTTCTCACTGACGAAGACCTCTTAACTTTTTTTATGCTATTATTTCTATAATTAACTTCTTTTTAATTACATATATTTTTTTTTCTTTGCTTTTATAGAATTGAATTGTTTTAATATATTCTTAAAACGTTTTCAAATATTGCATAACCACTACTAAGAAACTATTAAAAAATCAAAATATTTCAATATCTTTTTTTTACATTTTTGGATATATGTAGCTGCTTCTACATATATTGGGTTGTCCGGAAAGTTCGTGCCGATATTGAAGGAAAATTGAAACACAGAAAATTTAAATTTTAGTATACATTTATTAAATTATATATTAAATTATATATATATAGTTAACACGAACGGTCGGCACGAACTTTCCGGACAACCCAATATATACTATTTAAATAATTTTAATATAAAAAATTTATTGCGTTCCGTAATATAACTTATGTTACAAGCAATGGTTGCAGTTTATTAAAGATCCTCTGTATCACCATGAATCAATAGAATAGATAAACAGATTCGTAGAATCGGAATGTTTGAACAAATAATGATTGAGCATATTATTCGAAACCAAACCTGCGCAGCCTGTGCAGATCGCTGCCAGCGCCCTTTGATTGCATTTTCTGGCTTGGTAAGCAACTTAAGAATGATGGTTCCGTTTTATTTATAAACAGCCACGCGGTGCGCAAAGGCTCGCTCGCGTGCGCTCACAGCAAGTTGCCGGGTTGAACGCCTCCAAGTGCAGCAGACCCGATAAAACGCTAACAGAGTACGCTTTATGAGCTTTTTTCTTTGTCGCAACATTCGCTCAACTTTTCGTTCGATTGTCGCCACGATTGTCTTTAATGCGCTGTTTATGTTGGGCAGAGTGTTAATTAAGAGTTGAAAAATAATTGCGATGGATCGCGTTGGTAGCGGCGATGCCATCGTTCCTCTTGCGTAACTCCGGCGCCGTAGTCACGCTTGGTAAAAAAGTGTTACGTCCGTTGCAATTAGAACGAGTGGAAGAAAAAGGCGACACCTGAACCTCGACGAAGGCAATTAGGCGGTTGTACTTTGAAGAAAATATAAACTTTATATTAACTTTTATTATCATACAATTTTCTTTTTGTAAATAAAGCAAAAGAATATCTACACTTGAAGGATTTCACTTTTGCCTAGAAATGTTAATTTTTATTTCTATTTCTTTATTATTTTTTTATTATAAAAGCCAGTCTTTGAGCAAAAGTTAAATGTAAATTGCCTCGATCGCCTTAATTTCTATATCTCAATATTTATTCTTATCAGCCTTTCTTAATTACATTATGTAGAAGAAAGTTTGTCGAATGCATTCTATTTAAGAAATTTTTTATTATGTTTTTTTTATTAATTTGTACGCAAATGAACATTGGAAATTGTAGCTTGATGTTTCAGATCTTACCATTACACACATGTTTAACTTTTTATTAATAAAACAAATTGATTAATTATAAGTTTTTCCATAACATGTTAAGAGAGATATGTTTCAACCTGATTGCTTAAATCATCTTCTAAATTATGTCTCTTTTAAAAATAACGAGTTTATAAGTAAAAATAATTAAAAATTTAAGATCAAGGAAATACAACGTCAAATTACAATAATTTATTGAAAACAAAATCAAGATTTAAAATAATTTAATAAATATAATTTAATAAATATAATTTAGTAAATAATAGTTAATAAATAACAATAATGGAAAGACATTATATAACTGGCTTGAACTTATTTTTTCACAATTGATATTGAAATTTATATTAATTATACACACACACACACACACACACACACACACACACACACACACACACACACACACACACACACACACACACACACACANACACACACACACACACACACACACACACACACACACACACAACAACAAC
>NW_012130079.1:255096-260251 GCF_000143395.1 Atta cephalotes
GAAAATTGTTCCAAAATCTACTTGTTACAGAAATGGCCTAGAAATTCTTTTTTATCTTTACTAATGTCTCTCGAATACTCAGTTGATCGAACGCAGTCACTTCTTGTGCCTCGATTTGCAGATATTCCTTAAACGATAAACCGCTTCGATTCTGTGGTACATATACAGATTGCGTGTAGCATAAATTCGCGTCGTAAAGCATCCTAAGAATGCAAGTAAATGCAGAAGAGAAAGTTTCTTGCACGTTGAATTTTATCTAACATGCCCTTCGCGCACCTCGCATTGCCTTTGCAAAATGCTAATAGGATATTGAGACGAATGAAATTATGAGTTATGTACACAAGATAGGCTTGGCAACGAATAATTTAAAATGCACATTCGCTCGGCATGATGCGATAATTTCGTGGCATCGCGATTACAAACTTCGGCCGCTTTCGGAAACTTCAATCGGGTACACTCATGTATTATTTTATCTTTGTTGTTAAACAAATATAATTAAATAAAAATATAATTAAATAAAGTTGAAATAATATATTAGATGTATTCAATGAAATTTCCAAATGCAGCTTTCTACGATCGCTGGATTCTTTTGCCTCCCGTTTCGCAATTTCGCAAGTCGTTGGATTCAAATGAACACGAATTAATTTTTAATACCTATAATTATTCAATTCATCAAATTTAATGCAGACATAATGTCGCAAAAGAACTAAATATACATTGTCATAAATGTTTTTGTTACTACAAAATTGCAATTTGATGTTGGATTTAACTTATTGCTCGCAAAATATCGTGAAAAATTATTTTTAATGCATCCATTGGATTGTAAATACTGATTATGAGTTTCCATAATTAAAATCAAACAATTTGTAATTGTTTGATGATTTTTGTATATACTTAAAATTTTTGTATACACTTCAGAGTATATCAATAATTTAGATTTAACTTGTCATTACAACACAGCTCAAAAAATAAAATTTTCCAGAAAATAAGTTTCAATACTTTAAGTACGAGTATATTATTTTCTTTATGTTTTCTTTTTTATTATTTTTCGTTATATTTCTTTTTATAAACAATTAAAAAATAACAATTTTGTATTATATCATTGTTGTTGCAAATAAACGTTATAATATTAACTTTTGCCTGGCGGTAGATTATTTACTAAGACAGAATAAAAAAAGATCCTTAAAATTTTCAAAAATTGTTCATATAATAGCTGCTAAAAGCCAATATATAACTTTACGATAATTTTTGTGCGTATCAATCTATTTTTAATTTACATTTTAATTAAAATATATGTTTGTTGTAATCAGTTTAAAAGCGATATATTAAGTACTAGAAGCGATATATTAAATACTTGTATACTAGATCTTTATTTGTAAAAATCTTTTTATCTAATCATTACAAATTGAAATTACTCATTAACCGAAAACTTTTGGTAGTCATTGTAGGTTTCTCTTATATTTTAAGAATGTAAAAGGATTAAATTCGAAGATTACTATTTCTTTTTACTGCTCTATGAACTATATTTATCGCAAAACAACTTTTTGATCTAGTAGAGTATGGATGGCCCCATTTCTTTTAAATAATTTTCCAAAGTATATCTTCAAAGAATCAAAAGATTCTTTATGATATTACGATGGCCTAACTCTTCTATCGTACTGATATCTCCGCCATTACGGCGGCAGAGAAAACATGGGACCAGTCTTGGAGCTTTTAAAACGATGAAACGATAGGTGGGTAGATAGGTAGGTAGCTAAGTAAGTAGGTAGAAAGATAGGCAGGTACATGACTTGTAGATGCTAGCGTGTAGGTAGATAAGTGCTCACATATGGTGTAGCAGACAGTCTGACCGTATCTCGCGTATTAAAGAAACTATTCAGTGCTTCGTATAACCCTTATTTACCATTATTTTAAACATAGATTATAAATATGCATGCGTTTGCAAGTTCAAATTTTACATGTACAATTCAAATTTTATTTTTATTCCGTATACTTTTATAATAGTAATAATTTTATAGTAATACAAACATATCCACTTTCTATTAAGATACAAGTGCATCAATTAATTTTTAAACGCTACTCAGACTGTGTTTCAAAATTCACTATCAGTGCTGATACGAAAATATATAGTACACATGACGTAAAATGTAAATTTTCAGCATTGGCAGTGAATCTTGGAACATGCAGCCTTAATAGATATCACTTGAAACAAGATCTTTTGAAAGATTTGTATGGCATTTACTTAGGAGAGTAGCGTACGTTTTTTATCAATATCAATTTCTTGTAACTAATATCTAATTCTTTAAATATACATATAAATGATCGTCTCAACCAAACCCTTTCGTTTATGCTTCGCTTGGCTTCGTAACTTAAGGACAAATTCACTGAAGCTATATGACGCTTGTTGGGATACCGTTAATCGCCAATGGCTAGAGCATATCATCGCCGTGAGAAATTTCAATCGCATAACAGACATCGAGCGCTGAATAAAAATCCCAAAAAGTCAGAATTGAAGCATTCTTGCTGGAATTGTCAAATGTCAAGACTGAAAGAAACGCAAATCTAAAAACATTATTCGTTTGCTGTAATAACGATAAGTTAAAGGATGAAATTTTCTAGAAAATATGTTTGAATGTTTTGAACTATATTAAAATTTTGTAATTTTTATTGTGAAATACAATTTTGATATAGTAACTGATGACTGTAGGAATAACAATACGTATTTTTAAGTATATATTTTCTTTTTTTTTATGTTTTTGTTCTTTTTTGCAAGCAATTCAGAAATCACAATTTTTTATTTTTTAATTATATATCGTTATTGCAGCAAATGAGTGAATGAGATTATCAAGCATAAAGTTCTCTTACTTTCGCGCTACTTCGGAATTTATTCGAAGTAAGGAGCGCCGCACTTTTTTTCCCGGCGCTTTTACGCGGCATGATTACGGCCTCGTCTCCGGGATTGCGGCTTCCTCGTTGCGACAATCCATAATCACGCGACCGCGCCGGCATATTGCGGGACCATTTTTCGCGCGTGGCTCGTAGTGCAGCTGGTATCGGTTGCTGCGCGGCATAACCACACGCCACCACACTACCACGATGCAACTGCAGTCTGCACGACCACGCCCTGCATGCTATCATCGCGTATCTAACGCAGCGTGCCTTGATATATCCGCGCGACTGAGCCTTACATCATGGAATGAAACGCAATTGCATTTCGCGTACGATATTTGCGGCCTCCGTGTTGCACCGCGTTTCACGTGACCGCGATCACGACACTCAACACAACGCGGGCCGCGGATCGCGGACGCTGTGCCACTGCCGAGTGCCGCGCCGGCATTTTATCGGTTGACGAACTGCAAGAAATGTGAAATTGCACGATCGTGTCGTTTTGTAAAATATCGAAAAGTTGCCATCTTACGAAAACTTTTTGTAAATCAAATAAGTAAAAAAATACCAAATATGGTATTACCATGAGCTGGATTTTAATACAAAGATTTTACTGGAGTTTGGAGGAATATAAAATATTGTTCATATATGTAATTATATATAAAATTATAATTATGTATGAGCAATTTTTTATATTTCTACAAATTTTGATTTTTTTCCAGAACAAACAATACGAGAATTATACCTTTAATTATTTTTTATATTTTCTCATTATTATTATTTTTATTACACTAAAAAGTAATTTTACAAAAGAAAAAAGTATAAACATGTATGGGCATATTTCATATATATTATATATATGTTTATACATATTTACATATATCTATGCATGAACAAATTCTTACCAAGATTCTAGTAACCAATTTAAATATTTTAATTATTTTGATAATTCAAACAAAATTATTTTTAAATTTATATCTAATTAAATTTAAATACTTTAACAAAACCACTCTTGTAATATAATATGTAAATTTCTATGTAAATTTTAAATATATCTCATTATATAAATTACGATTACTGGAACTTTATTTAAAAACGCGAACTGAAGCTAAAATAATAAAATTATATTGATCATCAACTTAATAAGTTCTTAATAATTAAGTTCTACAGTATTTATTAGCTAGAAAAAGTTTTATATAGTGAAAAGAGTTTATTGCAAAAAATTTTACTTTTTGTAAACCTTTTTTTTTTGGACGACTGTAGAAAATAATTCGTTCTTTCTTAAATCTTTTGCATCTAATAGATAAATTTTTTATGTAATCTAATAGTAATCTAAATGTTTTTTAATCTTGCGACATGGATTTTGCATAAGGTAAAATATCAGTTACTCCAAAATTTTTGAAATTTTAGATTGAATTTAATTATGTTACAATAAAAAAATGAGAGTAATGCTGTTTAAGTATTTCGCAATCAGTTTAAACAGAAAAGCGGAAATGTAGGATAAATTTATATATCACTTTTGATTGCCGTGACAAATCAACAAAACAGTTAAACGATGAATTAAACGATGTCAAATCCTATCTGAAAACGAATGTCATGCTTCCTCGACGTTCATTCATCGCGTGACAATGTCATTTGTCGGCTGCGAACAGCTTTATCGGTCAGCGAACCGTGAGAATCATGCGAGATAACAAACGGTTAGGTCATTCCGCGAGAAAACGCAATGCGGCTTCGTGTCATAAACCTCGACCCTGAATTTCCATCGGCCATGCCACGTGCATCCCATATTCAGGAAACAAACGGTAAAACCCGAGCCGGCTTTAATGAGGGCAATGCGACAAAAGTTATGCTTATGAAAATGAGGCTGATGACGTTTAAAAATGATTGTGTTTTTCGTAAAAAAACAAATAGAACACGGGAAATCAAATTTGCAGAACACCGTATAAACACAGAAGAACTTGCTGAAGTGTCTACCAATTTAATTAGATATAAATCTGAAAATAATTTTGTGAAACTATTGGAATAATATAGCATAAGACATACATGTTTTATTTATTATTTATTATTTTTAGATCTAGTTAAAATTTTAGATTTATCAGCAAAATCTTTTTTTTTCCGAAACTAATATTTATTCCTTGGAAAGTGCACAATATGTATATAAATGTATATATCTACACACACACACACACACACACACACACACACACACACACACACACACACACACACACACACACACACACACACTACTACACACACACACACACAC
>NW_012130079.1:262766-265429 GCF_000143395.1 Atta cephalotes
ACACTCACTCACACACACACACACACATGTATTTTCCAATTGTGTATTTTTTAATAAATGATAGGACTTTCTATAAATTAATATAAAATTTAAGATTAGAATAAAAGTAATGCTAATTGATATAAAACGTTTTCACGATATAATACCTAATTGTGGTATTTCTTTACTGATATGTCGATTACATTAACAGTTGCAACTGATTGTAAGTTATTTCAAGCCTGCAAATTTAGGATATATCTAAATAATATAACGGTAGCTCTCACTAATTAATCCTAGTGTACAAAGCGAAAAGCTGAATTAATAATCGTGAATATGTAAGATGGAATTAAATAAAATTGGAAATAGAAAATTCGTTAAATATTGTTAATTATATTGAACCGTGTGCTTCTTTTTACTAGATGTGGCAAACATAAAGTCATACTCACGTTTAAGCATCAATTCAATATAGCATCAATTCAAAATAGTGCCTCTAAATGCAGAATTTCCTGCAGTGCTGCAATAGAAGGTACACCGCATGCTGCATCATTGGGTGACAGACTTCTAACCGCAAGTGGCTCGAAGGAGGAAGGAGGAGAACAAGACGCGGAATGAACTTACACAATTGCCAATCGAATCGCACGAAAGAAACGTTGGACTGACTAGACGGTTTATGATCTGGTGTTAGATACCACTTTCAACTATTGTACTGATCAAGTAGATCGCTGCAAAAAAAGTTTTAGTAATCATCGGTATCATAGGATGCTTGGAATCATCCCAGATTATACGGGAAAATCGATTTTGTCGAAGGATCTAAAAAAAATAACTAGGTACAGATCTGAAAATAAGATATAAAAAATTGAAAATAACTATAGAGATACAGATCTAATAATAAACTTTCTCTTGAATCATTAAAATAATTACGTAAAAAATTCAAATATGATAAGGAATGAAGCAGAATTAAAATTTTGATAATCCAGCAACCAGTTTAAGCGTCTTACATAATTATTTTGATGGTCCAAAAAAATTATTTTTAGATTTGTGTCTGTCTAAATTTTTAGATATTTTAGTTAAATTGTCCTTGCCATGTAAAATCTGTAGCGTGAAGTAGTTTTTGAGAACAAATTCAACATGCTAAAAAAAAAAAAATTAAGGATTCCTTGGTCTTCGACAAGACAAAGCGCTGTGATCACAATGGCAATAACAAAAGAGGAAAAGGTTAGTACATGAGACCGTTCGTACAAAAGCAAACTTGTTAAAGCTACCTTCACGCACACAATTCTCACAAAGGCACTTGAAAACTTATATGAAAAATATATCCATGTTCAAAAATACACAGCTTGGATCCTTACAAATTGTCCGTTTGGAATAATTTAGTTTAAATGAAGTAAAGGTTTTTAAAATTAATTAAGAGTTTACTTAAAAATATTTGGGGTTAATTTAAAGTGTATAAAAGGTTAATCCAAAATAATCTAAGAATTTTTAAGTATTTCAAGGCTGATTTTAAAATAATCCTAAAAAGATTAAAAGTTTTATTATTTCTATTGCATCTGGAATTTTTAAAATAGCTTTTAAATTTTTAAATAAGTAAGACTAAGTTGGCATAAAATTCAGCCGTAAACAGTAACCATTCATACGTGATCAGATGAATGAGGCAATGTTGCATTTTCTCGTAAGATATGCATAGAATAGAATAAAAAGTAATGGCGTTATATGATTGCTCATTCATGTTCTAATGAAATAATTTTTTATATGAGATGAGCTTCCTTTCACAATTTTTTAAATTTCTTTAGTTCTTTAGTTCTTTTTAATAAGTTTAAAAATTTTTTGTTAAATTGAATATGGATAAAAGAAATTATAACAGTATTTTTTACATTTAACGCGTCGTCGAATAAGAGACACCGTTACGTAAAAAAAAGAAAAAAATCTGAAGAATCAGAGAAATAC
Source organism: Atta cephalotes (assembly GCF_000143395.1). NCBI lineage: Eukaryota > Metazoa > Arthropoda > Insecta > Hymenoptera > Formicidae > Atta > Atta cephalotes. The sequence goes on from NW_012130079.1 coordinate 264,690, forward strand.
TTATTATTTCGAGACTTTGTCGATGTCAACCGGAAATTATATCACGCCTTGTTACATCGAGGACTGAATCCGCGCTTGCCAATTCATCCAAGACGTAGACGCGATTACGGTAATACTAAAGTAATCAGGCCATGTAGTTCCATTCACTAAGAAACAACGGCGTGTAAAATTCTCATGGAGCTACAGTCGGGTGCGTTATTAGGCTTTACGTAAAGGGTAACGACAGAGATGTCTTTCCGCGATACTTTAATTCAATTCTTTCTCTATCTCGTCTAACAATCAATTTCGAAACTGCGTCAAACTGTGCAGTTTCCAATTTCTTCATGACACATACTTACTCTGCTAAGAATTACCATGAACGCAAAAAGTATTTGTACAAATGAGATTTTTATATAAAGTCTTATTTATAAAAAATAAATACTAATTAGCAATTTATTAATTGATGAGTTCATTCTGTTCTAAATATAGACAAAATAGTTTCACGAAGATAAATGTTCATGGTCTTAAAAGATAAATTTCTCGATTCTATATGTACGAATACTTTTTGCATATATTTAAGTAAAATATATGCAATATACAAAATTTCATTTTTGCTTATTATCAAGAGAACATATTTTAATTATTATCATATTTTTTTAGATAAAATAATTTTGAGAAATATACTATTTTATTCTCTATTAGTTGCTAATGTTCATTTTTTAAAATAATTTGTTTTTTTTTTTTTTTTTTTATTTAANATC
>NW_012130079.1:270277-274752 GCF_000143395.1 Atta cephalotes
CTCTCTCTCTCTCTCTCTCTCTCTCTCTCTCTCTCTCTCTCTCTCTCTCTTTGTTATATAATACTAACCATCGCAGAGAGCCTACTATTTTGCACATGTATTACAAACAAAATTTTTAAAAGCTGTCACCGAGCTTTTGGCTCCTTTTATAAATCGATTGCCTACAACATCGTTTATCTCATCATCGTTCACATTTGCTGACTCTTCATTTACACACAAAAATTATTGCTTACATACACTATTGCGCACAAATATAAAATTAAGAGAAAAAGACACTAATTAAGAAACTAAAATGACATATTTTGTATAGAGAAAATAAAAGTATATTTTAATAAAAATAAATTTGTGTGCAGATGTAATGTACAAAGAAAATTAGTATTTTTTTTAACATTTTAAATAAAGAGATTTATAATTGAATAGATCCAATAAACCTCTCGTCAGCTTCGAAAATTTAATACATAAGAGATTTTCTTATTAGCGACACAGTATAGATGAGAACAGTAGATTCACTCAGTCAAAAATGAATGTTAATGATCATCCTTTGAGCATGACCATTCTACACAACTAACAATATTGTTCACTAATCAGTTTTCTTTATTCAAATATTACAGTCTTTATAGAAAAGCAACTTTGTTCTAATAATGCCCATTTCCACCAACGTAGATTAACTTTAATCTCGATTCAACTTATTCTTCATCTTTTTTTAATCTTTAAAATTAGAAAAAGACGAAGAGTAAGTTGACCCGAGATTAAAATTAATCTACATTAGTGGAAACGGGCATAAGTGCTCACGCACAACCAACAACATGGCAATCGTTTAGCAGAAAGATCAAAGGTATCGACACAGAATGAACTTATTGTTCTTATTTATATTATGTTGGCGGGTCCAAACGCATTTGTTCACAAGAAATACATATAAGTCACAGGAAGCGAACCAGTTTAAATACTCTGACTTACTACCACAAATCTTTTTGAGAGCAATTCGAAGGACATCAACTCGATTCCATTTTATCGGTTATTATAATTGTAAAAGACAAGACAACGTTTGCGCACCTATACAGATGGATAATCGTTTTTTTTGAAGGAGACATTTCACATACATTTATATGTATGTATACACGTATACACGTATATGTATGTATATGTATGTATACATGTATAAACGTATACGGTTGTAATGCGCGCGTCCGGATTCCCTGATAAACCGTTATAATCGTCAAGGATCGACTATCTCGAATAGAGTAATGGGGGGGGCATGTCAGATATTTAGCTCTCACCACAGAAAGATTTCTTACCAATGACGACATAATCATGAATAATCGTAATCTTGTCGTGGTTGGTCCTAATCGATAAGATACTTCCTGCTAATCGTAAGTCTAACGGGTTTTGCATTCGGGATACGTACAGTTCGTCAGAGACGACTTGTTTACGTAAGAAAACATTCGAACGAGACTTATTTTATGCGAATTAGTTTCCTCTATTCAACTACGATTGTAGAAGTGTGACACAATCAAAGCAGCAGAAAAGCGATTCATTATCTATGAGAATAAAAATTTATTAATCAATACACTTGAAAGATAAATAACTTAAAAAAAGAACGAAACAATTATCTTCTTTGATTGTCTTTAATTGTGTTCTTCGATTCTACACTCTAAAAAAAAAAAATCTAAAAAATATAGACGTGTATTTAATAAATTTTAACTATTAAGTTAAATGTATAGCTGATTAATTATATTAATTAACTACACATTAAATAAAATATTCTCATTTATCTTAATTATTTTTAGAAATACATTTTCTTATTGTAACAATTTTTTATCCAGATTCTGTTATAAATTACTATCAAACTTTTTTTATTATCTTCCAATACAATATAAAAGAATCTGTATAAAATCTATAAACTCCTTAAATTAATACAATGAAAAAATAATGATAAAATACAAACGAGCGTTAAGAGTCAGCGCTGGATATTATAATATATATTGCGCAATGTTAATTAATACCTATTAATACTATACCTACTAATACCTATTATGTCACAAATTCAATTTTGTACGTTCGACACATTTTGCCATTAATTTTTCATTGTATAAAAGAATCTGTTATTTAATTACTTTTTAAATTATTTTTGAAAATAAAAGTTTATAACTTTTTCACAATTTTTTCATTTTGTTAAAAAATGAATCTCCTCTAATACCTTAATATTATATTATATTACATTATATTATATGCGGTGTTTATATAATTCTTACCCCACGCACACACGCACGCACGCACGCACGCGTATGCGTATTAAGGATATATATTTATTACACATACTTTTTAATAAAATGAGGTTAAGAAAAAATTATAGATTTTTTTTTATTGTATTGGAAAATAAGGCAGAAAGTTTTACAACAATTTAAAATGTAGATTGAAAATTATTTCAATAAAAAAATAGTTAAGATATAAAATAAGAAAAAATTTTCATTTAAACTATAATTTTGTATTGTTAAATATGTTAAATATATTATTGTTTGTTAAATATAAATATTAATTTTATTAAATTATTTCACATATATAAATAATATTTATTTATATACGGAAAATATAAATTTCCAATTCCGATTCTTGCAGAGATTGCACTGATACATTTTTAAATCCACGCCCACATTTTTTAGAGTGTAATTTTAGTATTTCTCGTCAACGATTATTGCAATCAAAATTTTAAGAGATCACGATCACATGTATGATTAAAGAAGAATTCTCGCACGAGTTTCCACAACGCAATCGGCATCTTCGAAACTGAGGAGGCCTAATTATCCGACCACTAATTAAACGCGGATGCTCGTGGCAGATCGCACGACCGCTTGCTCCAGTTAATCGTGAGGCACAATTGTGACGGTCCACGGACGGACAATGGCGCGTTGGTTGCATAAAAGCGACTATACAACCGACAGTACGAACCGTAAAATATAATAAACTTTCACGATCCGTATGTCACGCCAACGATGCGACGGTGTATCGCGAAGCACACGAGATCGCTTTCCAGTGCTTCCCACGAGTTCGCTCATCTACGATGCGCCTCGCGACCGTTGCGTCACGCGTCTACCCACAATTGCTTGCGACTTGGAAAACGCATCCATGTAATACACGCATGTTCTGCTTTAATTACTATATTATATTTTTTCATTGCTTCTTTTTTTTAATTTAGAATCTACAAAGAGCTGTTATTTTTTAAAAAAGAGGAATATTAAAAAAGACAATTTTTTTTTGTAAATTTTGACTTTTTATGAAATGATGAAATGAAGTTCGTGTTTGAGGAGCATCTCGAAAATTGGAAAAAACATTGAAATTTTGATAAATATACATCATATTCGTCATCACTCAATTTTCCAAATGTTTTTCAAACAAGCTTTTCAATAACCATGTAAAAAGGTATATCATCAGAATACCGTCAGAAGGTATAACATACCATATTCAAAAGGTTGAACAAACACCTTTTTAGAATTATATTCTTGAGGCTTCCACGAGTTTTCCATTTTCTCTATAAAGATTATGCGTTTCGCGGGTTTCTTCCAGATCTATTCTTGGAATACCAAGCTCAGGTATCAGACTACTCCTCGCCCTGATGAAGTGGACTGCAAGGTTCACGAAACATTGGCATTCCAAGAATGGATCTGGACACGAAGGAAATCCGCGAAACGCATAATCTTTATATCTTTTTAACATTATCTCTTTTTATTAAAATATATCCAAGACATATCTCAAGAAAAGTAAAAATTTTCAAATTTTGTATTATGTATCGATTCTGTTCTAAATACAATTCTTCAATTAGAAAAAGTAATAAAGTTGAATTCAAACAGATAATAGAAAAGAATTGAAAACGAAAGAAATGGCACTAATAAAAATAGGAATAGATTTTAGAGTCTAATATAACATCATAATAAAATTAAATCTATAATACATTACTTTTAGATCTGAAACTTGAAACAAGCAATTTTGTGATTAGCTGTAGTTAACTTATATTTAATGGTGCTGTAAATAATTAATTAGGGATGCATTGGATACATCCGGGAAAGAATACTGGATATTTGTCAGATATCTGGTACTACATTTCTAAAAAATATATCAGTACTATATTATACATATCATTTCAATATAAAATTTCGGTTGGATATATTGCCAACACTCCTTCTTCGTGCGCGCGCGGGATATCCTTATAATCTGGTGCATCCTTATAATTAATATCAAAATGCAATTCTTCTTTCTTTTCTTCTAAATAATTAATGTGAAGTGATATTTAATTATCAGTTTATTGCCAAAGTTATAGTGTAATTTTTTATAAAGCTGTTTTAAAGATATTTTAAGATAACAAAAAAGAATTAACAGACATTTTATTTTTGGAGATACAATAAAATTAAAGATTTTCTTTTTAAATAGAGAGAGAGAGAGAGAGAGAGAGAGAGAGAGAGAGAGAGAGAGAGAGAATAATA
>NW_012130079.1:275390-289754 GCF_000143395.1 Atta cephalotes
GAGAGAGAGAGAGAGAAACCGTAAGGAATTTTATGGGAACGGGTGTGTATTCGACGGCGTACAGAAACGACGATATCTTCCGCGTTCTTTCGCGATTATGACGAACGTTCGACAAAAGCAAAGAAAAAACATTGAGTTTCTTGAACGATACGCTCCACCAGTACGACTCACGTGTGTCATGAACTTAGAATTTAGAATGGTTAATCCGCTGCGACGAAACGTACGTTCACTAATCACTAAATGTACCGATAACGCGCAATCACGACGAGCAAAGTTCCGAGAAAAATTATACACCGCCTCCGTTACTCCGTTCGACGATATCTACGATCGTTTAATTACAGCCGTTCGACGTATAAGATCGACGTCCATTCACATAGAATGTCTTGTCTGTTACAGGAATATGCTGATAAGAGAATTGGCGACCATTTGGGTCGCCGTCCTCTTGTGCCATCCTCAGCTAACGGACTCTCAGGTGAGCATTCAAGTATACGTTATCGAGCCGAAGTTTCAATGTTCAGAGCATGCTACGTGCGTTACTCTTTCATTAAGTACTTGCATAGAGTGTCCAGGACATCTCGGCCTTATAAATTCATTAAATATTTTAATGCTATTTATAACAAAAGAAAAGTTTTGCTAAAATATTTAAAAAATTAGCCAGATACAGATCTGAAAATAATTTTGTTGAATCATCAAAATAATTATGTACGACACTTTGATTACTAGAAGGTCAAAATTTTTTCAGTATTATCACACTTGAGTTACAGAATTATTTTTATAGTCCAACAAAATTATTTTTAAATTTTAATTTAATTTAATTTATTATATATGTAAAGACATTGAGGTATGCAAGAATGAATGAATAAACAAATATGTATCTAGCTAAATTTTTAGATATTTTAGCAGTTTTTTTTTGTATACACATTATTAATTGTATACACTGTGGGAAAATTTGTATCGAATATAACACATGTCTCAAACGATCCACTCAAATTTTTCATTTAATATGAAACATAAAATATTATTATGTTTAATATAAGATAAATATGTTAGAAAACAACGCAGATATTGTGTTTAAAAAAAGTGATCATAAAAAATTTATTAAAAAACTACTAATTTAAATATAAATTTATATACAATATAAATGTTAATAAAAATATAAATATATTTTGGGTTGTTAATTGCGAGCATGTGAAAAATTATCAATAAATTATCAATAAATTACAATAAATTATCAATAAATTATTTTAAATTAAAATCTGCTTAATGTTTACATAAATTTATAGTCTTTTGACTTTATTAGTTTATGTATAGCATAATTAATTAAGACAATTTATGTTTTTTTCCTCTAATTTGCTCGTATTGAACGTTCTAGTGCCCCTGTAAGGATTAAAAGTTAACTGTCATCTATCATCTATTGATATTCACGTTCATCTTGCATATTGCACGTAATACATTGTGCAGCTGCAAAAAAAAAACATTCGAATTAATCAATCTGTATACTGTCACCTTTTTCGTGACTCAATCATTGTTTTTTATCTCTCACTCCTCAATAGGAAAACATTTGTGAAACTATATAATAAAATCTTGCATAAAATTTGTAATCTGCAATTACATAGACATATTTACAAAAATAAATGTACAAGTATTAATCTTTTATTATTTAACAATAATATAGCGAATTAGCATATATATATATATATAATTTGCATATATATATATATATATATATATATGTATATGTATATGCAAAATTAAATTTTTAAAAAAATTATTCAATAATTGAAAAAGAATATCTGTAATATATAATTAATTGTGTGTTTAAAACACTTAGAAATATATAATTATGCATAAAGAAAACAAATTAATCCATGTATATAAAAATGCACAATTATTCCTAAATTATAATGTAGAAATATTATAGCATGAAATATTATATTATATTTTCCGCGTGGCAAAATTTTAAATAAAAAATCTATGCGAAATAATTATCTATAAAATATTTATATCTCAAAATTAGATTTAATTTTTGATAAATATTTAGAAATTTTATTATTCCGACAAATCGCTACATTTTGGCAAATTGTCTTAACTCAATTTTTGCAAAATTTTTATCAATTTATGATACCATTATTGTCCACAACTTGCCCCTCTCCCTCTCCCCCTCCTCCCTCCACCCCCTCCCCCGTTCCCTCTCTCCCTCCCCCCTCTCTCTTTTTATTACCTGCATGAATTTGATCAAATCATCTCGATTTTGAACACGCTGTGTGTGTATTCCAATATTTGCTGCCAGTAGTATTGAAAATCTATAATATGCATTACGTGTACTATAGATTTTCAGCATTGAGAGTAAATATCGGGATCGCAGTCGTAATCACGGTCGGTTAGACGCGAAGAATCTAAGTACTTTTGGGGAGGGGGGGGGAAGGTAATTTTGTCTATGATGAAGAAAAAATTGCACGGCAACGGTCTGCCGAGGCGATGGGTGAGGCGGTCAAGAAGAAAACACGCGAGGTCGAGTCTCGCACGATACAAGTCCTACGTCGAGATTCTTGCGAGTTTCAACTATGGATCATGAAGTAATTGGTATGTCGGCGGCGCGGGCGCGGAGGCTGACTCTCCGTAGGAGTTAGCGGTGCCGGAGTTCGTTTCCACGAGATATGGCATATGTAAGGTGAAAGTGAATTTCAGTGCACACAATGCGCGCACATACACGTCGTGTCTGATACGCACGCCAAGTTGCCGCGCGATCGCACACAGACGCAATATTTTAACTATATTACAGAACTGGTAGCCCGATATGAGGGAGAGAAGAGAATGTAACAAGAATGCAAGTCCGAGGCAAGCATGACGCCTTAACGAAGGTCCTTCGAGAAGCGAAACATTCCTCTTTAAATCTAGCGATCTGTCCAGCAATTATGATTATTATCATAGACAATACATAAATCTTTGTGGAAAATCGTTGCAGAACGGATGCACAAACAAAATTTAGAAATTTCTCTCGTAAAATGGATTTTAATGGATTTTATTGATTTAAATGATTATACATTTTCCTTTAGTTCCTCCTGCAAGTTTTCATTGCATTTGGTTTGGTTTTACTTGCCTAATAAATGTATGACATATTTCATGACATCAAAAATTGCTCTTATCGTAACGTGTTATAAAGAAATGACTTTATAAAGAAATGACTTTCTGACTTTGAGTTGCATGTGGCACGAAGACTCGATTTTCAAGCGTATCTGTGCGCGGGAATGCACGAGGGTGCAGCGTTTCTATACAGCTGGTATAACTCGCACCTCTCGCAGGAATGTAGTCACCGTTATATCATTGATACGCACACGCATAGCAACATTAGCAACGAAATATATATGGACGAGGACAAGTCGCTCTCATGGAGTAGCGGATACTTTCCGTGCTCTTGAGAGACGGATGCGAGAAACGAAGATCGTTGGACAGATTGCATCTTCACTTTCTCCCGCTGGATAACAATGCGTCTAGCATGTCTGGGTCTAACTGGCGCCTTTCCATAGTTAAATCCGACACGCAAAAATTCCGGCTTCCCAGATGTGAAGCAATCATACCAAAAATTTCAAGATTTACGATTTCGAATTACCTTTATTTGACAAAGACCCTATAAATTGATCTATTGGTATGAGAAATATTTATAGCAAACATTTATATAAAATATAATGTTTTTATTATCTACATATTTATTACAATTTGCCTTTTATATATGGAAAGAATAGTTTTATTAAAGTATTTAAAAATTTAGCTGGACATCAATCTAAAAATAATTTCGTCAAATTATCAAAAACAAAATACTTAAAATCATTTTCAAATTTATATCCAGCTAAATTTAAATACTTTTGCAGAATCGTTCTTTTCGTCTGTAATAAATTAAAGATTTTTTTTTTAATTATTTTGTGATTTTAATTTACTTTTAACTTTAATAGTTCACAAAGATAGTTTGATATTCTTATTACTTGTTAAATTTCGTTGCAATGACAATTTGTCTCATTAGCCAATAAATTAGAAAAGTTTTTTTTAATTTTTATTATAAGCGAACTTTATGTATCTTCGATGCGATTTAGAACTCGACTAATCAATTATCATTCAATTTATGATCAAGTGTTAAGTATTAGTGTTAAATAAATGCTCTTTCTGTATTGCAGGTTCCTACTACAAATGTCTTTACCTGTCCAAACGGTAAGTAATAACATTCACTTATAGATTAGTGGCGCGTAAAGCGTAAACAACAAGTGGTACCTAAAGCGAATTTTTCCTTTTCTTTCCGAAAGATTATATTTATTATTTGTAGATTTATCTCTATTTAGACAAATTTAAAGATCATTCTTTAGAATGATTTAAAATTACTACAAAAGAGTACGAGAAATTATTTTAAGCATAAAGATACGCTAATTTTAAGTAACTGTAAAAAAAATATAATAAATATATTATAAATAAAATATAACACAATAAATGCCTTTATGTAAGCCTCTGTAAATTAAATATTCATCAACGCGATACAATTTGCAATCAATGGAGCTGTACTTACTTTTATAATAGTAAACAGTAAATACATAAATAGTAAATACATAAATATTTAATTTATGTATTTATTATTTTACTATTATAAATATATCAATATCCGCTCTCATAAATTTTTTAAAATTAATTACGAGAATTCCTACACTCGATTAAAACAGAATCTTAGTGCTTAATATTTCTATGCGAATTTATATACATTCTGATCACATTCTTCACGATGACACTTCAAAATCAAAAATTATTCTGGCGTGTAGCAGAATCAGATATGTATATAAATTTACGTAAAAATATTTAAACACTAAGATCCTGTTTTGATCGAATATAGAGAGGAATTCTCGTATTTGGTTAGATTTATTCTCATTAATCTAAATTCGTATTATAGAGGTGTATTTATTTATATTAGATTTATTCTTGAAGTCATTAATATTTTATATTATTTTAATTTAACGACTCACGTTCTTTTCCATTACTGTAAATTAACTTTAATCTATTTTATAATTCTAAGAAGTCTGCTCTCTCTCTCTCTCTTTCTCTCAAGATGAAATTAATCCGAGAGTAAAGTTAATCTACATTCATAGAAACGAGCATCAGACGATTGATTTATGAATAAATTCCACGAATCGATAGCAATATAAAACGACGCAAGATAATGTGAAAGTTGCTCTGCAATTATTTTTTTGAAACGGACTTCACGAGTTAATCTGGAGACATCGTAGAAATCGTCATTCTCAAGACGGTCAACTTATACATTAGTGGACTCTTACTTTTGCGATCGGCCTCCACTGAATAATCGAGCTCTCATTTCGTAGGTTATGAGAGAATAACTGGGCAATAAAAAATCAGCGCAAAAATGATTTTCACGATTATTGAGAAACCATAAGCTGTCATTACGGCTAATACCGTACAACCCGCTGTTTGGATAATTGCGGAGAAAGATAAATCACACATTGATAATATCCGATAGAAACTTTATGGGAATAAGGCACGAGTGATAATTCGATAATAAAAAAGGAGCTTGTTTATTTTGACTCGGCGTTTCTCATTCGCAAATATTTTTATTGCAGGTAGTGACAAATTTTGCAGAATTAATTTCTTGCGTTGTACGTGAAACAATTGTATCTTCGTCCAATACGCGTGGTGCAGAATACAATGCAAATAAGGGAAACCAACGAAAGATTTCCCCCTTTTTTTTACTAGGACGCGTCGTTACTTACATTTAAATCACACAGAGATGCTTTGAATCACAAATTGCACGCCAACAATTATGCTTCGCTCTGGCAGTAGCGGAGTTTCAAAACTGAAACAAGCACGGCGCATGTCCGATAAATAAATCTTGTAAGAGACAATGAGAATAAGAGTTCGTAACGCTGCTCCACTTTTCTTCGCCAATGCAATTAAGTAGGTTACACGTACCATATGGGGCCGGTTGGTCGCTAGCCATAAATTGCGTGCGCCTGAAAAATTGCGAGTGCAGCTATTTTCTTCCGTATTTTCTATTTTCTCGTTCTTTCTTACTTCAATTAATCAACGATTCATTCGATCACGCCTTTGATCTCATCGATTGTTGCACATCGCGATAGAAACGATTTCATCGAGAAATTGCAAATTTGTTTTGAATTAAATATCACTTAATATTAAACGTTATCAACACAAATAAATATCATTTAATTTAAACAATATCGCAACAAATTAATATCGTATTTAACTTACAATATATTTCATTTAATATTATATAAATATAGTTCAACATTGAACAAGTGAATAAATATTGTTGAATATTGAACTATAATAAACATATATAATTCTATTTATTAGAATAAACAATGGATTTTCAGAATTAAAGTAAAATAGAATTTTAATTTCAGAAAGTAAGTATTTGTATACTAATACATATGTAGCTAATATGTTACGTTGATTCGATAATTAGAATAAAATCTATATTCTAAAGACATATAATTCTCCATTCTTTACATAAATATTACTTTATTAACATTTTAAGCAACTCTGAAATCCATTGCAAAACATGTAATATATTTCTTTCGTCCTCGTGTGTACAACATTCTTACATTCCACATGTTAAGTACATGAACCTTCGAAGATATAACATTTTAAAATGTGAATAAAGAATATTAAATTTCAAATTAGGATCTCAAAATTCAAACTTTAAAATCAAGTCAGATCAAACTTTATCTTAATGTATGACGTTTAATGATAGCAAGGGCTGTGTTTAAGTGGAAATATTTGAAAGCTCTATTTGAAGGCCGAAATTTTCGACGCGACGCACAAATCGAACGTGTGAACATATCAGGTAGATTCAAGGGTATAGACATTAGGTACGGGTAGAGAAGAAAAGATAGAACGGCATTCCTAAACCATGAATCCCTTTCCCTCTTCTCTTTTGATCGCCTCTTTCTCGTCCACCATCGGACCATCGCCGTCGTACACATAACGGCCCTAAAAATATACATCGTTTTTCGCATTCACGCCACGGTTATATGTTTGCACCTTGGAGGAAACTCGACCAAGCATCGTCGAACGGGATTCCAAAAAGTAGAACATCCGGCAACTTGCTCGTTCATCTGTTCTTACGCGATTCACGCATACCACGTACGCTTCTTGTAAGAAGGCTTTTACTGGACAAAAAAAAAACGAGGAAACAAATATAGAGACTGCCTTTCCGCATATTTGCGTGCCAAGTGAGTCAAAAGATTACATCATTCATTTGCTAGCTCATCTTCCTTTTATCACCAGTCTCTATTCCAATTTCTTTCGCATCTAAAATATATTCCACTGAATATTCTACTGAATTTCATTGATTTTAGTTACCATTGACTTTATTTCTTTAAAGTAGAAAAATTCAAGCAAAGTTGAAAAATTTATGTTTAAAATACATTTCATATGTTCCAAACGGACCACTCAAATTTTTGTGTTCATTTAACATAAGATGAATAATATTAGAAAATAATGGATATTATGTAAAAAAATGATTACAAAAAAGATAATGCTGACACAGTTTGTAAACAAATTGTGGAAGTATATTTTATATAATTAATATTTATGATATGTATTTATTTTAAATGAATACGTACTTGTTATTTATTTATCTTAGAATTTACGTTTAAATTTTAAAACACAATTATTTTTATATAACCTGTTCACTTACTCATTTGTTATTTTAACATTAAAAAAATGTTGAATATGAATTTAATGCAATATACATATTCAAATAACACGATCACATTAAATTAATACTCAAACGTATTAAAAAATAAATACAAAAATTATAACAAGGATCAGTCTTAGCACAATACAAAATTTTGTTTTTACTGTATAGATATACATATAGATAGATATAGATATTCTTGTTTCAGATGATCGCTATATTTCAATTTGTAATAGCGGAATGTCGAGATTTCTTCCAAATCGAAATCAACTGCGATGCGTCATTAATATTACGTGCGATCATTGGTTGAAATATCATGCGTCTCGACTGCCGAGAGAAAATAATATTTCACACACGTTCTTCGAACGAGAAATGCTAATGGACGTCGAGAGAACCGTGTGCGTGCATGGCCATTTGACCTTTTGAAAGAAAGGAAGGTCGTCATCGAGTCTCTCTCAGCGAATAATCCAGCACCAACTGCATCAGCAACATGACTCTGAGTGATGCTGCGTCTCGTTTCTCTTTCACGCAACTTGCGTGTTTTAACGAAATGCAAAACAACTTTAATTACATTTCACATTGGGTCTCTCGAGGTTTCATCTAGCACGGGGCAGCGGGAAAATAAACGTATTTATAATATCCATCAAAAACAAAGAAGAATAAAATATAATAATAAACATTTTTTCGTTTATAAAATAATTTAATAGAAATGTCTAGAAATGTGTGTGTAATGTTATATGATTCGATTGGAAAATATCCAGTTATGAAAGAATTCACTCAGTATACGCATTTAGATTTATGACGTTAGTCATAAATTCTACCAATGTAGTTTAACTTTAATCTCGGTTTAACTTGGTTCAACTTTTTCTAGTTCTAAGAATTAGTAAGTTGTACCAAGATTAAAGTTAATTTACATATAATAGAAACGAACATAAATGGTTGTAAAATTATGAGAAAGATCGATAGAATAATTATTTTAATAAGAGAAAAATGCACCAATAAATGAATAATACAAATAAGAGAAATTCTAATAATATATTCAAATGAATTTTAGCACTTCATAATATACTATATGTAGATTTTTAAATATATTTTTTAATTCTTCAAATTGCAACGCTGATTCTGTTCGTCGAACTCGAAATGCAATATTATAAATTAAATCTGAAAATAATACCATAAATTGATCGTCAATTTAATAACGATGATAAATACTTTAAAATAAAGTATCTTAATACTACAAAAAATAAATACTACAAAAAATTTTATTGCAAAAAATATCATACTAATAGATATATTAGGTGTGGGAAAAAGTTCGTGGTCGTTTTTTTAATGTCATCTAACAGGAAAAACGCCACGAACTTTTTCCCACACCTAATAATTTACTTTGATCAAATATTTAATACATGACACCATTTAATAACAAGTAGAAATCGTTAATAAATAAGCATGAATTGAATAATTAGAAGTAGATAATTCTTTTTTATATTATCTATTTAAAGTTAGAGAATAAGTTAGTTCTACCTGGTAACATCATTATTTTCTGAACAATGAAATACGCTGTTACGCGCTCTATTGTATTCTTAGATAACTGCGAAATGTTATACCTTCTCATAGCTCGAAACATTAGTATAACATCTCATTTACATAGCTTGTTCAGAGATTCTGCAAAATACAATATCGTTTGTTATACAACAAGATTCTGACTAGGACGAGGTGGTTTACTTTGATCGAACCACTGACACGAATCGAGTTCGCGGAAACTTGACGAGTATTCTCGAATGATATACGACATGCCGTGAAATAGAAGCTTGTGCCGGGAGCAATCTACAAGCTTCTTACGATATCCACATCGATCAATGCAGAAAATTATTTTGATGCAATTTCTCAATCGAGTGAGCAAACGCATCAAATTACTCTTCGACTAATCAGATTTGAGAAAATTTTGTGAATCAGATAGAAGATATAAATTATATATATCAAGAATATTAAGATAATCTGGCTGCCATAAAAAGAATATTAACAGTTTGGCAGAAAAATTAAACTAGATTATTGATAATTGTATAAATATATATAAATCAATAATACGATCTATCAAACTCGTTAAATTATTATCATTATGAATTGAGTAGTCGATATATCCAAAGCAAGCAGCAATATCCAAAAACATAACAAAATTAGGTATTGGCATTTCTAGATTTCTTAACTCCTTGGTTACAAATTGAAAAAAACAGAATAACAAGTCACGATAACGTCAAAGTGATGACATTAAAATAAATCGGAAATGATTAAAAAATGATTTTTAGTGATCATTTTGGCGTCATTTTGATATCATAATGATTTGTTGTTCTGCTTGGATATGCAGTTATAAACTAAACTCTAAAATTAAAAAGTTATAAACTCTAAAATAAAAAAGAAAAATATATTTAATTGTAAAAGAAATTATATCCCTACTATTACAGAGACAAAAAATGCAAAAAAAAGAATCCCCAAATTGTTTTGTTTCAAATATAATTATCCATCAGTCATATTTAATAAATAATATAGCGGACATTTTGTTCTAAAATCAATTAAAATTTTTATTTAAGTTTTAATCAATAGAATTCTATTTTAATAGATAGAAATTGTATTTTTCATGCCATACTATACACGTTTTGTTCACTAAGAAAAAAAGTTGTTCATTTGACTAAATTAATTTAATTTGTCTACATTTGTTTCCTTCGATGAAGAATATACTTAGATCGAACATATTATATTTGATTTAAATGCATATATTCTCCAAAGAAAAAAATAAAAACAACTAAATTATTAAGTGAAATAAACAATTTCTGTAATCAAATAAATAATTTTTTTCCAAGTAAAACATTGAACCTCATTAATTTTTTTAAAGAAAATCTCATTGAGATTTAGATTAAATGAGAAATATAAGCTGTAGAAGTTTTTTCATTCTCACCAAAAAATTTCAAACGATAATGATTTTTGTCAATGAGCTATTTAATTTCACTATTTCATGAGATTCTTTTCGACTTCAATCAACCCTTTAAGGCACATCGTATGCACTAAAAACAATTGAGGCCGTTGTGTCGCTGTCAGTGCGGACTGTACAGGTCACCGATTAACCGCCTTTCCTGTCTTCTGTATGCTTGTCAGAAAATAGTTAAAAGTATCCGGTTGCACGGAAGCACCTGCCGGCCTTAAAATAAGGCTTCCCGCATCAATGCCAATGTTTTCTAGTTTCCAACAAAAGTTTCACGTTTCACGTTTCAGATTATGATGATAAATTAAAGTATATAAAAATGTATAAATGTATCCCAGTCTTTACTATAATTTTAGAGATCATCAATCAATTACAATCGATACAACATGGTACTCTAATAATCCCCTTAGCAATATTACGTGCTCGCGACGCATTATTACAACTTTGCGCACAGACAATCTTTAGATCTAAGACAGACAGTTTAATGCATGTTTCCTTGCACAGGATGGGAGCTGCGAGGCATACACTGTTACAAATTCTTCAACATCAGGCATTCCTGGGAAAAAGCGGCGGAATTATGCAGGAGGTAAGGCATACTATCGATCTTTCCCTTTCGTTATAAATTATATAAATATTTAAGATTTAATTTTTATAGAATATAATCTCTTTCATTAGAATAAACACATGGTCCGGTATCCATATATTATAGTTCTTATGTCTTATATTTTTTATTCCTAAATTATAATGGAACTTTCTTTCTTGCTTTCGCCAAATATGTATCTATTTTTTAAATTCCATAAGACCATTAATTCAGCTATATAGAAAACATCTCTTATTTTAAGATTATCTCAATCTTAGAACGTTATTGATGTAAATTTTACATACAAATGAAAAAGATTATTGAGCGTTAAGCTATGCTAATTAATAGTCATCAAAAAGAGTCTGATCTACAAGTACTAAAAGAGGACGATATGGAATAAGCTTTAAATGTTCGATCTATACTATTAAATCTACAGTGTCAAATTTAATTCAATCTAAACTGTTTAACTCCATTTTTTTTAATACAAAACAGTGATACACTGGATAGAAGCATAGTGGCGACTCAAATTAGATTAAATTTAATTGATACTATATAGATTTTTAACAGTGCGTTATATATATTATGAATATTATAAATATATAGTTTGAATCTAATTATAATGGTCAGTATTATAACAGACAGTGTGATAAATGATTTCAATTTTTGAACAATTTTGTGTCATTTTGTGTTATTAGATATCATGAAAAAACATTGGTCATCTTAAGAATTGAATTTGATAGTGCTTCTTTTCTTTTTTAAGTTGATAATAAAATTAAATTTAGAAAGTCTAAATTATAAATACTTTGCTATTAAAAGTGTGATGTGTTAATTAAGAATAAATTGACGTAACGATAGCTGTATCACTCAATGTCGATAGCGTTTCAATTAAGTATAGCGTTAAAGTAATGTCTTATTAAGATTAATAAATTAAATATTAATGTACAGCTCTGCTCATTCGTTTATTCAAATCCATCAGTTTATTTAAACAAATCACAAAACTGTATTAGCATCTTAAGATATTATTTAAGATGATATGAATACCGATGAATTTTGTTTCCCGAGATAAAAGAAATTCTATTTTTCTCATTCTTCTCGATTATGCTCCATTGTAAGATGAGTCATTGATAGTATTGACGGATTTTTTGCAGATACGGGAGCGAACTGATGGTGGTGGAATCGTACAGCGAGAACAACATGTCGGCAAACATGATCAGCCGGCATTTGGATCGTTACTGGCTGGGTCTCGCTTCGCTCGACTACTTACGTACCAACACACTTGAATCTGCCGCGGGAATGCTGGTCTCGCAATACGCCGGTTCGTACGCAATTCCGTTTCACTTGATTTGCAGACATCCACCGCACATTCTGCGAGAGAAGATCCCGTAACCGAACGCATCCTGTGCAATTTCTCTACCACTCTTCTTCCTTTTTTTTATCTGTTTCTTGAGTGCGACTCGCACTCTTCGCCATTAACGATCGACTGCTTAAGAGACCTTGACCGATATTCCGCATGAAACAGTTATCAAATGTGACTCTCAAAGTGAAGGGAATGAAAATTCTATAAGTTACAAATGCTCAATTCTCAATATCACAGTATTTATTCGATTCAAAAATATGATTTCGAGCTCTTCATTTTTTTTAACTTTCAGTTCTCCTAAAATCTCATTTTTATGTCATTAACTCTTCAGTGCCATACTATATCTTTTTGTCATGGGTGTGGCACACTGTGTAATACGTACTCAATCCAAATTTTGGCTGCTTACAATTTTCATAAAAACGAACATATCGTAACAAATTTTTTTCACAAAGTATTTTAAAACCGCAAATGTGAATACAGAACTGAATAACTAAAGCCTCAACAATCTAAGGGTTTTAATGCTTAGATAATATTTTTTTTGTATGAGGTATATATTTATAGGTATATGTACTCCGTTTTGTAAACTGCGCGCCAAAATTATTTTCAATCTTGAAACGCAATTATAAGCCAAATTGAGATAATAACACCACAAATCAAATTGACAAGCAATTTAATAATATTAGTTTCTTTTTAATCGAATTGCTGCATATTAAGAAATGTAAAGTCGGCGGCACATGATGCTTGTTTTTTTTCTGGATTGCTAACTGGATTAGAATCTCTAACAGTGCCAGCATCGCAGCCAATACGATGGCAAGAATCTAATCCAACTAGCAATCAAAAAAGAAAACGAGTATCGTGTGCCGCTGACTTAACGGTATCAGGTAAATATTATACATGTATCTTCATTAGTAAAAAAGTTACAAGCAATAAAGTAAACAAACGTGTCAAGTAGAATGTTTCTTTTTTCGAAAAAAATGGGGAAATAAATCGATTAAGCCATATCGAGAGTGGCAATGAAGGATTAATTAATCAAAAACTAGTGAGTGTCACTATTTTGCGCAAAAATCAAATTGATTACAAAGTCTGAGATGTAAAAGATATCTGCATTTTTTTAAGACAGCAAGAACTGTTAGAAATTAAAAACTATGAATTCATCTAAAATACCCATATATGCAATATGAAAAATAATAATAAAATCTTCGTCTTTGTGTTCGGGTAAAAATTTCTTAACATATTACGAACGTATTATGAAATTAAGTGGTTGATAATCATGACGCGGTCGTTTTGCACAAAGCTTGACCTCGCGTACACGCGGGGCCAGTTTCTATCAGGGTCACGGAACACGGAACTCATACGAGTACACGGGACGAAGGCACACTTTTCCCACAACAATACTCAGACGTCGTTTCTTGTTGGTTTGCTACAAACTGCAATTTCCTCATCTAACGCATTTGTATACTAAACCGCACTATTAATTATGCTTGAACTTAATTATGTATCGCTAGTAACAGATTACTCAAGTAAAGATATATGTATAATCAAATCGAGGCAATGCCTTGCATTATTAATAAGCATGCAGTAGTTGAGATATTCATATTGTTAACAGACTATTATTAAAATCATTTAATTATTCTTTCTATACATATATGAAATGTATATATATATATATATATATATATATATATATATATACTATAGTATAGTACGTAGTATTATTAATTTATACTACTACTTACTTACTTTTT
>NW_012130079.1:289774-309794 GCF_000143395.1 Atta cephalotes
TACTAGTATATATATAATATATATATATATATATATATATATATATATATATATATATATAGAGTAGACTATTTTAATATTCATACCCAATTATTTTTTTCCCTTAATTCTTTTACAAAATAATATCTTAGACATAAA
Source organism: Atta cephalotes (assembly GCF_000143395.1). Classification (NCBI taxonomy): domain Eukaryota; kingdom Metazoa; phylum Arthropoda; class Insecta; order Hymenoptera; family Formicidae; genus Atta; species Atta cephalotes. The sequence goes on from NW_012130079.1 coordinate 289,913, forward strand.
TTGTATGATTATATGATTGTATTTAAAAAAGATTAAATAACGGTAAAATTAATTTTTGAAAAAAATCAATTTTCGAGATCAATAAAGATTATCGCCACTGTTTAAAATAAAATTATAGGATTTTTTTTTATGTAATACGATCCCTCTAAATATTGTTTAAATTGTTGGCAAAAATGTAGGTTTCTGGGCGTCTAAGCAACCAAATCCGCTATCAGGCGAATGCGTGGACGTTGCCTTGACGGATAACCAGCAAACGTGGGAATTGACCACATGCGAGTCGCTTCTTCCTTTCATGTGTCGTGCCGACGCCTGTCCTTCTGGTAAGTCCATTCACATAAATTGCGACGAGCGATGTAAGCGGTCGCATAACGGCCGACGCAAGCTATTCTCTATATATTTCACGTAGAACGGAATGATAATCCGCCGTGACGGGATAACTCCACAGGTTCGTTCCATTGCTCGAATGGCAAGTGTATCAACGCGGCGTTTAAATGTGACAAGCAGGACGACTGCGGCGATTATTCCGACGAATTGGACTGCCCGGCTAACTGCCAGTATTATATGGCAAGCAGCGGCGATGTCGTAGAAAGCCCAAATTACCCGCATAAATATGCACCCCTCAGCAATTGTAAGTGGACGCTGGAGGGCCCTCAAGGACATAATATTCTCTTGCAGGTGAATTATTGTGATTATTTACTCGATAAATATTCCTTGTTCAATATGCTAATGCTACACACTTAATGCTACTTATATAATATATTGTAACAGTCACAAGTCGATATAATTGGAATGAAATTTAAAATGAATCACGATTCATGTTCTAGTTTCAAGAATTCGAGACCGAGAAGAGTTTCGATATAGTGCAGATTCTCGTAGGTGGTAGAACCGAGGAGAAATCTGTAAATCTCGCGACTCTTTCCGGCAAGCAGGATTTCAGCAACAAACTCTTCGTCTCGGCTTCAAACTTCATGATTATAAAATTCAGCTCCGATGCCTCGGTAGAGAGAAAGGGCTTCCGTGCCTCGTGGAAGACTGAACCGCAAGCCTGCGGCGGAATCCTTAGAGCGACGCCACAAGGACAAGTGCTCATATCCCCCGGATATCCCCAGAATTATCCCGGTGGATTGGAGTGTTTGTATATCCTCCAGGCTCAACCGGGACGCATAATGTCTCTGGAAGTATGTTGAACTTTTACTATTTATCCATTTAAATCAATGCAAAATGTTGATACGGCAAAGCTGATATCTCAAATATTCTGGAGAACTCTTCTACTTTGAGATGTCAACTTTGCCGAACACTTTTATTAGAAAACATATTTTATTGGAAAATGCATTTTAATATAAAAAATTTACCTTAAAATTATATTATATAAAAAATAATAATATGGCGCTAGCAATCAATTACAAAAGTTCATGCGATAGTCAAAGTATTACTACAGCGTTAAAATTCTTTTAAACAAGGATTAAAAGTGTCTGTGAAATTCAATTACTTCTCGTTTCTAGATTGAGGATTTGGATCTTGAAACGAATCGAGATTATATTCTTGTGAGGGACGGAGATTCGCCTATGAGCAAACCGATTGCACGTCTCACCGGAAAATCGGAGGACAATCCAACAGTAATCATATCTACCGGAAATAATTTGTATTTGTACTTTAAAACGAGCCTCGGCGATTCCAGGCGTGGTTTCAGCATTCGCTTCACGCAGGGTTGTAAAGCTACAATCATTGCAAGAAACGGAACGGTTCAATCACCATCTTATGGTCTCAACGATTATCCTAATAATCAGGAATGTTTGTACAAAATAAAAAATCCAGACAGGGGGCCGCTGTCACTGAAATTCACTAACTTCACCGTTCACAAAACCGACTACGTACAAGTAAGTTTGTTTATGTTATATACGCAACGAAGTTTCGTAATGTCTTTACGCACGTTCAGATTATTAATTTTCCCTCTTTCGCGGGAAATTGGTAGATATACGATGGTTCCAATACAAACGGTCTACGCTTGCATTCCGGAAGCGGTTTTACCTCTAGCACTCGACCTAAGATCACGCTCACCGCGGAAAGCGGAGAAATGCTCGTTAGGTTCGTCTCTGATGCTTTGCACAGCAACATCGGCTGGCAGGCTAAGTTTTCTGCTGGTAAGCCATTATTTTCACATCTGATGTTACGTAAAGAAAGTAACATGTAATTACATAATGATATTATTAAGATATCTTTTACTTCAAAAGGGACTCAACTCAAAAGATTAAGCTTCTCAAAAAAGAGAAAAACTATTTTTTGACCTAACAGAAAATTATTGACTAATCGAATAACATCAGTAAAAAAAAATCTATTCTTAACGTGATTAAATGTCATATTTATTATTTTTATTTCACGATTCTTAAAAACCATTTTTTTTCTTTTTAATGATATCTTTAACTACTCTTTTTGACGATTTTTTATGAAATTAAGTTAGTTACTTAGTTAGTCACTTTTGATGACTGATAGAAGAACGTTTACCCCTAACTTATTCATCATAATAATTTAAAAAAAAAAGCACGTTCTTACAGTTGTCTCACTTTTGAAATAAGGGAATTTCTATATATCAGTTGTTTTATATTTCTATCGCATTTTAATGAATTTATCTATATGTAACAATGATAGTCCTACTAATATTATAAAAAACATATTAATTGTAGATTGTCCTGTGTTGCAACCTGGCGAGGGAGCTTTAGCGTCCAATCGAGATACAGCATTCGGCACAGTAGTTACGTTTTCCTGCCCACTAGGGCAAGAGTTTGCCACAGGCAAATCCAAGATTTCCACAGTATGTCTCCCCGGAGGAAACTGGTCCGTTATGTATATTCCTAAATGCCAGGAGGTGTACTGTGGCCCAGTACCTCAAATCGATAACGGATTCTCAATAGGTTCTTCAAACGTTACTTATCGAGGATTGGCGACCTATCAGTGTTACGCGGGATTCGCGTTTCCTTCCGGAAGACCAACGGAGAAGATTTCTTGTTTGGCTGATGGAAGATGGGAAAAGAAACCATCCTGCTTAGGTTCGTTAAAAGTTTCACAATCGACACGATTATATAGACGTGATATTAAATGAATAGATTTGTAGAGATAGATTTGTATTGAAAAAATACGCATATAATTATGTTTTCAGCATCTCAATGCGCTCCGCTACCAGAGGCACCTCATGCTAATATAACCATCTTGAACGGAGGCGGTCGAAGTTACGGCACGATTGTTAGATTCGAATGCGAGCCCGGCTACGTTCGAAGCGGACATCCCGTCATTCTTTGTATGAGCAACGGTACCTGGTCTGACAAAGTACCAACATGTTCGCGTAAGTATAGTAAACAAAAATTAACATCAATTATATCTGATAATTATAATTTGATTTTTTTAATACTGTTAGTATATATATATATATATACACACACAGAACAAGATGTAACATATTAAATTTTTTTCTATGTTACTTATTTTTTTATTTTTTCATATTTTTGTCATTAATATTACTTATATTAAGTAAAAGTATAAAATATTGATAAGATTCGATTTTGACGGCCAGTATACATTCAGTAACTCTCCTTTACAGATTAATTCAACATTGAAAATTAATATAATAACATTTTTCTCTTTTATTGTAGGAGCTAAATGTCCGTTGTTACCTACGATTAAAAATGGATTTATTGTTGATATCGGCAAGGATTATTACTTTGGTGATGAAGTTAGGGTACAGTGCAATAAAGGATACAAGTTAACTGGATCAAATATTATACAATGTGGTCCTTATCAACGATTTGATAACGTACCAACTTGCGAAGGTAGATTTTATAACATAAATTATTTATTATAATGAGAAATGAGTGGTGTTACTTCCAATCTTTCCTTTGCCTCTATAGATATAAACGAATGCACATCGAGTCAATGCGATCTGGCGTCCACGGAATGCATAAACAATCCTGGTGCGTTTACCTGTAAGTGCAAGTCGGGCTTTGCACCGACTATGGAGTGTCGGCCTATCGGTGATCTTGGTCTCATCAACGGTGGCATTCCCGATGAGTCAATCACTGTTTCAAGCTCGGAAAATGGATATACAAAATCTGTAGGATATATTGACGTTTTCTATTCATAATCTTTCAGAGTATCCTTTTTTCTTTTTATAATACTAAATATTCATATATTTTCAAAGGGTATTCGTTTGAATAACGGCGATGGATGGTGCGGCAACAACATCGAACGGGGCACAAACTGGGTGACAATCGACATGAAAGCACCGACGATTATTCGCGGTTTCCGCACGCAGGTCGTAGCCAGGATCGACGGGAATATCGCGTATGCGTCAGCCGTGCGAATTCAATACACGAATGATTTGACGGACGTCTTCATAGATTACAAAAATCCAGACGGTACCCCGGTGGAGTTCAGGATGGCGGAAGCGACGCTTTCCATCTTGAATCTACCTATGCCAATCGAAGCTCGCTACGTAAGATTCAGGATACAGGATTACGTCGGTGCGCCGTGTATAAAGCTAGAGATAGTTGGTTGTACCAGATTGGAATGCGCGGATATTAACGAATGTGTCATCAGGAATGGTGGCTGCCATCAAAAGTGCATTAACAGTCCCGGCAGTTACTCCTGCATGTGTAACACGGGCTATGAACTGTACAAAGGTAATGGTACGGCCGGATTCAACTTGGCGAAGGGAGAAACTGGCGAAAGGGATGGCGATTTATATCAGAGAAATAAAACGTGCGTGCCATTGATGTGCCCACCATTGACAGCACCGGAAAATGGAAAATTATTGTCAACCAAGGTAAAATAAAAATTAAACAATATAATTTTTTTCATTACCCGAGTAAATATTTATTGCAATTATTATTATATATATATATTATCACTAAGAAAATATTTGTTTAAATGTGTGAATTTATTTATTAGGAGCAGCATCACTTTGGCGATCTCGTCAGATTTCAGTGCAATTTTGGTTACGTTTTATCTGGGTCCTCGGCTGTAATTTGTACTTCCTCTGGAGTTTGGAACGGAACTATTCCCGAATGTCAATGTAAGTACAGAACGTTTCAAAATTATCGCACATAAATTTTTGTCATATTGTCATATGATATATAGAAAAAAAGATCAATCTTTCTGCAAGAAATACACTATTATTCATTAGGCAACACTTGCAATTTTCTCGCATCTTATAAAAGTTAAGTTAAAAATATATATTTTTTTTATTTTAAAGATATGTATACAAATAAAAATTTCTACTCTTTCTTCTCTTTTCTGCAAACTTTTTAATTTTGATGCTAAAAAGTATATTATAAAAATAAATTTTTACACTAAAAATACTGCAAAAAGTATACAATTTTTTAAAAATCCATTTTAAAACTGAAAACCAATTAAAAAGGCTTTTTTAAAATATTTTTTTATTAGTTTTTATTTGATAATGTTTCATCAAACTACAGAGCAAAATTCCAGAGCCTTAAAAGGTGCGTTAAATTCACAGCATGTATCTCTCTGTGTTTATCCGCGAAACAAGTAGATAAGTGTCTAATCCATACACACACTAGCATTCTTTCATACCTCCTCTTTCTCTTTCTCTATTCAAATAACTTTTTCAAATGTGCTCTTTAACTGTTTACAGACGCGAAATGTGTATCACTGCCGGATGATAAAAGCGAGGGTCTTAGCGTGATCCGAAACGATGAGACCAGCGTGTTAGTACCTTTCAAGCAGAACGTCACTCTAAAATGCGGTACCAACGGCCGCTACTTGCGCAATACCGTGACATCCAATTTCCGACAATGCGTATACGATCCTAAATCCGGGTTGCCCGATTATTGGCTGTCTGGTCTGCAGCCAGCTTGCCCTCGCGTGGACTGCGGCAAGCCGCTTCCCACGCCCGGCGCCGAGTATGGCCAGTATCTTGACACCAAGCATCATTCCTCCTTCTTTTTCGGTTGTCAAGATACCTTTAAATTGGCCGGTCAGACCAATCGCAATGACAACGTTGTGCGTTGTCAAGCGAATAGCGTTTGGGACTTTGGCAACCTGCGATGCGAAGGTCCAGTCTGCGAGGATCCTGGTAGACCGAGTGACGGCTATCAAGTGGCGCGTAGCTACGAACAGGGTTCGGAGGTACAATTTGGTTGCAACAGACCCGGCTACATTCTCATTAGCCCGCGACCTATCGTCTGCATTCGCGAGCCTGAATGCAAGGTCATCAAACCACTCGGTTTAGCCTCTGGACGCATCCCAGATTCGGCGATAAATGCCACCTCCGAGAGACCGAACTACGAAGCTAGAAATGTCCGATTGAACTCAGTAACCGGCTGGTGCGGTAAGCAAGAAGCCTTTACGTACGTTAGCGTCGATCTTGGTCGTATCTATCGAGTGAAAGCAATCCTCGTCAAGGGTGTGATCACCAATGACATAGTTGGCAGACCCACAGAGATCCGTTTCTTCTATAAGCAGGCGGAAAATGAGAATTACGTCGTCTATTTCCCAAATTTCAATCTGACTATGCGTGATCCCGGAAATTATGGCGAATTAGCGATGATCACCCTGCCTAAGTACGTGCAGGCCCGTTTTGTGATCCTCGGTATCGTTAGCTACATGGACAATGCCTGTCTCAAGTTCGAGCTTATGGGATGCGAGGAACCGGTGACTGAACCGTTACTGGGTTACGATTACGGATTCTCACCTTGTGTAGACAACGAGGCGCCGGTCTTTCAGAACTGCCCGCAACAACCGATAATTGTACAGAAGGGAGCCAACGGAGAATTGCTACCGGTGAATTTCACAGTGCCAACCGCCGTCGACAACAGCGGCAGTATCGCCCGAGTGGAAGTGAAGCCTCAAAGTTTCAAAACTCCCATTCGAATCTTTGAAGACACATTCGTGAAATATATAGCTTTCGATTACGATGGCAATGTAGCCATTTGTGAGATCAACATTACTGTTCCGGGTTAGTAACAATTTTCAATTTATCTAATATTTTATCTAATATTTATCTAAAGACTTATTTCGCGTTATAACACTCCAAGTATCAATGTTTCTTACTTACTATAAGAACCAAATAAATTAGTATGAAAATAATGAAAATGATAAAGATTCGAATATTTCATTAATATGAAGGATATAATTATTGAAAATATCAAATAATTTCAGAACCTTATCTTTTACAAAAAAATATATTATTATTCCAATATAAAGTTACAATAATGTTACAGTTACAATAATGACCGTTTGGTAGTATCTATTAATAGCGTATGTTTAAAATTAAAAAATTTTAAATTAAAAATTTTTTAATTTTTTAATAGTATACTAGTATGCTTAAAAATATTGTATTATGTATAATTCTATATAATATAATATTATATTTAAGGATAAATTTTATTTAATCTTAATCAAATTATTAATTAATGTTCATTAATATTAAATTAATTGGTATATTCTGATATCTCAGATATAACTCCACCGAAACTGAGCTGTCCCCAGAGTTACGTTATCGAATTGATTGACCAACAAGAGAGTTACCCCATTAATTTCAATGAGACGCGAAAACGCATTAACGCCACGGATGCGTCCGGACCTGTAACGATTACTTTCGTCCCAGAACGTGCAGTGATTCGAATCGGCAATTTTGAAAACGTTACGGTATATGCGACAGACTCCAGCGGCAATAGAGCAGTTTGTCACTTTCAAGTTTCGGTCCAGGCAACGCCCTGTGTTGATTGGGAACTAAAACCGCCGGCTAATGGTAATCTGAAATGCATTCCTGGAGACCAAGGAATGCAGTGCAGAGCAACCTGTAAGGCTGGATATAGATTTACCGACGGATCACCCGTAAAAACATTCGGATGTGATATTAGCAAACGATGGACACCTTCGTCGGTGGTACCCGACTGCGTTTCCGAAAGTAAGTTTCTTATTTTGAGATTAACTTTATTTTATTTAGTATTATTTTATTACTTTATAATTATTATTACTTTATAATTTGTTTATAATTTTATTTAATAATGTTATTTTATAATGTTTTATACATTTTATATAATATGTTGCACTTTATTGGTATCTGTAGACACGCAACAGGCCGATTATCACGTAACTGCCACTGTAACTTATCGTGCGAACGGCGTCGTTTCTGAACAATCCTGCTTATCAAACTATCAAAAACTCATGGCTGCACATTACACGAATCTTGACGGTATTTTGACTCAACGTTGCTCCGCCATCAATGTGAATATGAACGTGTCTTTTGTCAGATCGCTGCCTTACCTGATTGAAGACAATGTTCTCGAGGTATATATACGTCAAGATCTTAATTATATATAAGATTAATGATACAATGTATTTAAATTAGGATTATTATTGACAGGGAATAAGATTAACGTAAATTTTCCACAAATTTTCCAGATGGTTTTCATTTTGGTAGTCGTTCCAGCACAACGTCAAACGAAATTGTACGATTTTTGTGGCTCCACGTTGAGTCTAATCTTCGATCTAAAGGTCCCTTATGCGAGCGCAGTTATCGAGCCTTTATTAAACGTTTCTGCGATTGGCAACCAATGTCCTCCTCTCCGTGCTCTCAAATCAACTACTAACAGGGGCTTCACATGCAGTATTGGCGAAGTATTGAACATGGATACCAACGATGTTCCCCGTTGTTGTAAGACATATTTCGTACTCTTTAATCTCGAAATAATCATCTGAGGTTTTTATACCTTTGCGAGGAAAAAATGTAAATTGTTGTAAAATGAATATTATTCAGCACATTTTTTTCTTTTTCGATAATTATTTTTTTTATACGCACTTCCATTTTAACAATTTATTAGTGATCATTTTATAATGACCCTAAGCCATTTTATTAATTGTCAATTTTTTAGAAATAATCATAATAAACTACTTAATATTTTTATTTCATTAGTAATATTTATTTGGTTTCTATTTTTTTTTAAATTGTGAATAAGTTAATATGTTGAATAATACTAATACGTTAATACTAATATGTAATGTTAATACTAATATGTAAATACTAATAAATCAATCAATAATATTAAACATAATATTGTGACAATTATAGTGATTTTTAATTGTAATGTAAAAATATCTCGAGTAATCATTTGCATAAAACGAATAAAGAGTACTTACTACTACTACTACTTCCGATACTACTTGTATTACTTTCTTCATAAAATCTTAATAAATTGCAATCCTTATACATTTTCAGTGCATTGTCCTGCTGGAACCTTCGCCGAAGAGAAACAAAAGCTATGCACAGCCTGTCCAAAAGGCTTTTATCAGAACAGTGATCGACAAGGTTCCTGTTTACGCTGTCCATTCGGCATGTATACAAAGGAAGAAGGTTCGAAGAGCATAGACGATTGCATACCGGTCTGTGGTTACGGCACGTACTCACCTACCGGTCTCGTGCCTTGCCTCGAATGTCCCAGGAACAGCTACACCGGCGAGCCGCCGATTGGAGGCTATAAGGACTGCCAGACCTGTCCGGCTGGAACATTCACCTACCAACCAGCTGCGCCTGGTCGCGATCGTTGCCGCGCCAAGTGTTCGCCGGGCATGTATTCGGATACGGGACTTGCTCCTTGCGCTCAATGTCCTAAGAACTTCTTCCAGCCTCAGCACGGCGCGATCACATGCGTCGAGTGTCCCACAAACATGTATACGGACGGATCTGGTTCAGTCGGCCGCGAGGAATGCAAGCCTGTCCAGTGCACCGACAGTGTATGTCAGCATGGTGGTCTCTGCGTACCGATGGGACATGGTATACACTGCTATTGTCCAGCCGGTTTCTCTGGAAGACGCTGCGAGATCGATATCGATGAGTGTGCGTCTCAGCCGTGCTATAACGGTGCCACTTGCATAGATCTGCCGCAAGGCTACAGATGTCAATGCGCCAACAGCTATTCTGGCATAAATTGCCAAGAAGAGAAATCAGATTGTACAAATGACACATGTCCGGAAAGAGCTATGTGCAAAGATGAGCCTGGAATTAATAATTACACATGTCTCTGCCGATCCGGATACACCGGAGTTGATTGTGATATCACTGTAAGTGCTCTTCTTTATGAGATTTCCTCAATAAAAAAAGTTCTCAAAATATTTCAATAATATTTTTGAGAATTTGTCATTTATGAAGACTTCTGAAAAAATATTTTAAATATTTTCAGAGAGTTTATAAGATTTTTTTTAAATTGTAGAATAAGAAATTTTAGAATATTTTAAAATTCATATACATAAAAAATTCTAAAAAAGATGTAAATTTTTTCAGAATTTCTAAAAAGAGTTCTGATTCAATAATATAACATGAATAAAAAAAATCTGAGAAATTTTCTAAAAAGTTATAAAATTATGCATAAATTTTGAAAAATGCTAAAAAATTGCATAAGAATTTAAAAAAAAATTTTTTTTGTCAGGATCCTTGTAAAAAAAATCTAACAAAATTTGATAAAAAATGTATCAACGTGATCAAATCATATTTCAGCGAACAAACCGACTTTATTTTTATTTATCATTTTAATGTCAAAGTAAAAGAGTTTATCTGTAAACATTAAATCCTCTATAAACTATTTATATTTAATTTACGTATCTAATTTTATTTCTTTTCACATCTTTATACAGATAAATCCTTGTACAGCCAGTGGAAATCCTTGCAACAACGGCGCTACTTGCGTGGCTCTTCAGCAAGGCCGCTACAAATGCGATTGTCTGCCAGGGTGGGAAGGTCAAAGTTGTGAAATCAATACCAATGATTGCGCTGAGCGACCTTGTCTGCTTGGTGCCAACTGCACTGATCAAATCGCTGATTTCTCCTGCGACTGTCCGCACGGATTTACTGGCAAACGCTGCCATGAGAAAATCGATCTCTGCTTAGGCAAACCTTGCCTAAATGGAATCTGCGTGGACAAACTCTTCAGCCACGAGTGCATCTGCCATCCAGGATGGACAGGTGCGGCCTGCGATACGAACATCAACGAATGTGCATCTAGACCATGCCGAAACAACGGTCAATGCATCGATCACATCGATGATTATGCTTGCACTTGCGAGCCCGGTTACACAGGCAAGCAGTGCCAACACACGATTGATGACTGCGCATCAGATCCTTGTCAGAACGGAGCCACATGCATAGATCAGCTGCAGGGCTTCACCTGCAGATGCAGACCTGGCTTCGTCGGATTGCAGTGCGAAGCGGAACGCGACGAATGTCAGAGCGATCCTTGCAATCCAGTTGGCACTGAACGCTGCATAGATCTCGATAATACCTTCGTCTGCCACTGTCGCGAAGGTTACACCGGATCGTCCTGCGAGATCAATATAGACGACTGTGCGTCAGATCCATGCTTGAATGGCGCAACATGTAGAGACGAAATCGGTGGTTTCAAGTGCATATGTCCGGAGGGATGGAATGGAGTGTACTGTCAAATGGATGTCGGCATGTGCCAGAATCGACCTTGCCAGAACGACGCTACTTGCGTGGATTTATTCTTGGATTATTTCTGTGTGTAAGTATACACTTTACACAAAAGAACAGTTTTTTCTGCACTCAGAGAAAAAATATAACAATTATAAGGGTGATAACTATTTTACATATAGAATTAATGTATCGCTGCGCTTGGCTTAGCGCCATGTCTCCTGATATTAAATAGATTATTTTTACAATTATTAAATAGATTATTTTATAGTTATGACAACTACATAGTTTATATATTCAACTATATATATTAATTCGACATATAAAAGTTGTATAGTTGTTACTTTTATAGTTGTGTTGACATTATATTTTTCTTTGATAATGAGTGTAAAATATTAAAAAATTTAGCTAGATACACAGATACTGCATAATTATTTTTTTGATAATCCAAACAAAATTATTTTTAGATTCATATTTAGATCAATTTTCAGATACTTTAGCAAAACTGTTCTTTCCGAGTATGATGATTTCGTGTGAATGATAAATTTGTCGGTTTATACGAATTTTCAATCAACAGTTGTCCGTCTGGCACCGACGGTAAGCAATGCGAAACGGCACCGGAACGCTGTATCGGAAACCCATGCATGCACCACGGCCGCTGTCAGGATTTCGGTTCCGGCTTAAATTGTACTTGCTCTAATGATTATACCGGAATTGGCTGTCAATACGAATACGACGCCTGCCAAGCTGGTGCTTGCAAAAATGGAGCCACGTGTATCGATGAAGGTCCCGGATATACCTGCATATGCCCTCCAGGATATACTGGTATAATTTCTTAACACATGTATCTACAATCAAAGGAACAGTTATGATAGTGGCTACAACTATGGCAACTCTACTAATTATATAAGTTTTGTATCAAAAATTAATGTACATAGTTTCAAGAACTATAAAATAATTAAATTTATTCACACACACACACACACACACACACACACACACACAAAATAAATTCTACATATAAAACTTGTATAGTTGTTACCATTATACATATATTTTTTTTTTAGACATCGTTTACGATTTATCTAATCAAACGTATTTATTATTTCTAAAAAATTAATTCTTCAATCTGCATTAGGTCAAACTTGCGAAGAAGATATAATTGATTGCAAAGAGAATTCTTGTCCACCATCGGCAACTTGTATCGATCTCACAGGCAAATTCTTCTGTCAATGTCCATTCAACTTAACTGGTGACGATTGCAGAAAATGTATGTTTCTCAGACTTTTTTTATTAAAATATTATATTAGAGACAAAAAATTCATTTGCATCGTTTAATTTTTATTTAAAATTTTTATAGCTATCCAAGTGGATTACGACTTGTACTTCAGCGATCAAGGACGGAGCAGCGCTTCGCAAATCATTCCATTCTTCACTAATTCCGCGAAAAGCCTGACTGTTGCTATGTGGGTACAATTTACGCAGAGAGACGAAGGTGGAAATTTCTTCACTCTTTATAGTGTCAGGTATATGCTTATTTACACTTGTTTCGTTTGAAACTTATTATACTTATTGTTAGTGTAAAGCTTAATAATTCACATACGAATACATACATATTTTCTTCAGCTCAGCACACGTTCCAACAAATCGAAGACTTATGATCCAGGCACAAAGTAATGGTGTCCACGTATCTCTTTTCCATGACTTGCAAGACGTCTACCTACCATTCAGAGAATACGCAACCATAAACGATGGACAATGGCATCACATTGCTGTTGTGTGGAACGGTGAGAATGGCGGAGAACTCATTTTAATCACAGAAGGCCTGATTGCTAGCAAGACCGAAGGCTATGGTAGCGGCAGATCACTCCCAGCTTAGTAAGTGCCCTTTCAAAAAAAACATCAAAAATCATGAGCATCTTTTTTCAGTGTTCCTCTGATGATTCCTTTTTATCATATTAGAAAATAAATATATTTATTGAACATTAAAATTTTCTACAGCGCATGGACAGTATTAGGAAAACCACAAAGCGAGAATACAAAAAGTTACACGGAATTAGGCTTCCAAGGCCATCTGACCAAGGTACAAGTCTGGGGTCGTGCGTTGCACGTGACGAATGAGATTCAAAAGCAAGTTCGCGACTGCCGTACGGAACCAGTTCTCTATCAAGGACTAGTGTTGACGTGGGCGGGATATGACGAAACCGCGGGTGGTGTCGAGAGAGTCGTGCCGTCGCATTGCGGGCAGCGTGTGTGTCCACTCGGTTATGGTGGTAATAAATGTCAACAACTCGAGGTCGATAAGATTACGCCCGAAGTGAGAGGTTGTCCAGGCGATCTTTGGGTAATTGCCCAGAATGGATCGTCGATCGTCAGTTGGGACGAGCCACATTTCACCGACAACATCGGCGTCGTAAGAGTCCAGGAGAAGAACGGACATCGATCCGGGCAGACTCTGATGTGGGGCACTTATGACATTAGCTACGTGGCTTACGATCAGGCTGGAAACTCGGCTACTTGCAACTTTAAAGTTTACGTGTTGTGTAAGTAAAGTCATTTCCTCACACTGAGAAAAAAATTCCAGTTAATACCAGTACGTAAAAATAACATAACTGTATCAATGTTATAATTTCGCACTCAATAGAAATGTGATATAATATATGGTATTATATAAAATGACATTGTTGAGTACAAAATTATAACATTGATATTGTGTTACTTTTGATTTGTTTCGACCGGAGGTTTAGTACTTGTGACTGTATGGTAAAATAATTATGATGCGAATTCTATTTTTATAATTATTACTGAAATGTTAATGATAATAATTATATTTATAGTTCTATCAAATATCAGCTAATATTTGTCTAATAACGCTAAAATATCTCTCTAGAAAATGATATTTTTTCGTGAAATTTACGCGCGCGTGTAAATTTGCAAAAGTTATACAAACTCTTCTCGTTGCAGCTGACTTTTGCCCGACACTGAAAGATCCTGTCGGTGGTACGCAACAATGCAAAGACTGGGGTTCGGGAGGTCAGTTCAAGGTCTGCGAGATTTCCTGTAATACTGGACTTCGGTTCTCACAGGAAGTCCCTAAATTTTACACGTGCGGCGCAGAAGGCTTCTGGAGACCTACCAGTGATCCCAGTCTACCTTTGATATATCCAGCTTGTACGAGTAAGCATTTTACATTTCATTAATTTTCTCTTACAACAATCTTATTCCTTAATATATACATGATTACGTCATTCGATCCTGCATATTTTTCTTCTTTGAAATATCAGAAGTGTCTGGCTATAAATAATTTCTATCCTTTTTTGTTTTTTAACACAACTTTACAAATACTTTCTAAAGGTGATAAAATACATGTAAAAACTACTCAATGATTTTTGTATACTTGTAAAAGTGATGAAAATTCATCTAGCTAGGACACGAATGACCTATCGAGTGTAGTAAAGGATTGAAAAATTATTGTGTGTACTAAGGTTTACTTTCTGCATAGCTTAACGTATACTTTGTTTCAGGCGCTACGTCAGCCCAAAGAGTCTTCAGAATTAGGATGAATTTCCCCACATCGGTGCTCTGCAACGAGGCCGGCCAAGGTGTACTCAAACAGAAGGTTCGAAATGCCGTAAATTCCTTGAATAGAGACTGGAACTTCTGTTCGTATTCTTATGAAGGTAATAAACAACGCAAATTACAAATGGATTATCTTTTATAATTACACATTTTCTGCATTAATCTAATTTCTTACACTTTTATTTTTTTTTTTTCCAGGAACTCGCGAATGCAAGGATCTTCATATTGATGTACAATGCGATCATCGCACACGCACAACGAGAGAAACGAGCGAAGAAGACGGTGGAACATATGTCATTTCCGCTGTCGTACCCGCGGAACCGTAAGTGTGCTCAAATATATATTATAATCTTTATAATTAATTTCCAAGATGATGTCTTGGAAAATGTTGCCGTTCAAACATTTGCAGGTGCGAGTCGCAATTTTATAAACACACCAACTCGCCAATCACTCTAAATGCATTTTCCTCTTATTTAAAATAATTTTATCTATGTAAACCATGGCTTGCTTCTGTATATCAATGTCAATCACTTAATTGTTAGATACTGCATCAGTATCTATTTTATTGACCGCGCTGCGCATTACTGTTAGCTTTCGCTTACAGTGAATTTTCGTACTGAGTATTTTTGTTACTTGTGTTGCATCATAGAACGAGAAAGGGTCGCCAAGGCAGTGACACTTACGAGGTGGAGATCTCGTTCCCGGCGATAAAGTAAGGACAGCTCGATTCAAGTCAGCGAGATTCAATTCATACATCGGTTTTACTCCATTCGTCATCATTTCTAATACGTTACCACTCATACATCGTACAGTTTATGATAATTACCGGGGTTAATCATGTTTCAGCGTTCCCTTATCCTATAATAATAATGCATAACTCTCAGATTTATATAATAAGCATTAAAAAGTCATCGAACGAATCATACTAACGACTAATCCTACAGTGAGAAAAGTATCAGATCAAGCCTTAGAACTGTATGAAAGTAAAAGCTGCACGTTCTTACTAACTGATCACGACTGATCACCATACATATAGGTGGGACGTCATCCCAGTAGGGAGCTGCAACAGGTGTCCACATATTTTCCGATAGTGATAACAATGTAACAAAATCAAGATCAAACCAAGCTGTTAGATCGCTTAGCATTTTCTTTATTTTATTAAAAAGAAATCTATTATTCGATACACTACTGGTGCACAGAATCGAAAATTTAAGCATGTGAAATAGATTTCACAAAAATTAAATGATTATGTGATTGTCTTAATGAAAATTTTTCTTAGACATCTTTATATTATATAATTTTTCACATTTTTATGTAAATTCTGAATTTTTTCGAAATTTACGTATAATTTTAAAACTTTTTAGAAAATTTCTCTTAAATTTTTGTATAAAATTATATAAAATTGGAACACTTCAAAAGTGCTGAAAGTCTTCACATTTTCTAGAATTCTTTGTATAAATTTTGAAGTTTCTAAGACCTCTAAGATTTCTCATTTTTCAATTTCCGAAATTTATAAAATCTGAAAAAATTTAAGATATTTTTTTTTAGAAATTTTTGTAAATTTAGTTAGAATGTGAATTCAAATTCTTAAAAATGTGTGAGATATTATAAGAATTTTTTTCACTATGGTAGAATTTAAAAAATGACATTCGATTAATTAATTCATGCCATTTTGTTAAGTTCTGTAACGCGCGCTTGCTTAACAATGATCCAACAGCTTCGGTTTACAAATATATAACAATTCCAATATACATTTGACAACATATGTGATCAATGTGATAGTGAATAAATACAGAAATTTGCGTGTATTAATAAAAGTGCTAAGGGTATGAGTGCGGTTTAACCTACGATACACGAGTCTACTGACGAGGATCCTGGTCTAAAGACAAGACTGCCCTAATTACACTCACTTCAAGATAACGGCTGTACATATTTGCGCAAATCCTTCCATGCTTGTTGCTATCACAAGTTCCATCAATTTATAAAACAACAATAAATAATTTTTAATTTATTTTCACAGCGATCCGATCCTGAACGCTAACTCAAACGAGCGCTCTACTGTGCAAATGCTGCTCGAAAGATTGATTCTTGAAGAGGACCAATTCGATGTCCATGACATTCTACCTAATACCGTGCCAGATCCCGCATCTCTCGTTCTGGAATCCGACTATGCCTGTCCCATTGGTCAAGTTGTTATGGCACCGGATTGTGGTAAGATATTGTGTATTTTATAAAAATTATTATTAAATAAAATTTTTAGAACAATTAACTGTAAAAGGTTAATTCCGAAAATATCGCAGCATGCTTTTTTAACGATAATAGATTTCACAAAAATTAAATGATTATGTGATTATCTTAATGAAATTTTTTTCTGTCAATAAATACATTTATTGATAAACTGTGTGTGATAAACTGTCAATAAATACATTTGAGAGAAACTCGATCATCTCGATTTCATTATCAACAATTCTTTTACAGTACCATGTGCAGTGGGAACATTCTATGATGAAGAAACGCAACAATGCGTGTCCTGTCCTATGGGTACTTACCAGAACGAGTCCGGGCAATTAAAATGCAATTCCTGTCCGATAATCGCCGGTCGTCCTAGTGTTACCGTGGGGCCTGGAGCGCGTAGCGCAGCGGATTGCAAGGAGCGTTGTTCTGCCGGCAAATACTACGATGATTTGGGAGGTCTCTGTCGTAGCTGCGGCCATGGATTTTATCAACCAAACGAGGGCAGCTTCTCTTGTCAGTTATGCGGCCTTGGAAAGACCACGAGAACTGCCGAAGCGGTGTCGAGGGAGGAATGCCGGGACGAGTGCGGATCTGGACAACAGTTAGCCGTCGAAGGAAAATGCGAACCTTGCCCACGTGGCACATACCGAACTCAAGGGATACAGGCATCCTGTCAGGCTTGTCCACTCGGCAGAACAACCCCGAATATGGGATCAGCAGCGATCGAGGAATGCTCGCTTCCGGTCTGTGAACCTGGAACTTTCCTCAACGGCACCCTCAATGAATGTGTGGAATGTAAGAAGGGAACTTATCAATCGGAACCGCAACAAACCTTCTGTATCCCATGTCCGCCGAATACCAGCACCAAAGGATCTGCTGCTGTAAGTTTTATTCTAAAGTATTAATAAATTTATACGGGAAAAATGATTTTAAAGGATTAAAATTTTTGTTAGCTCTGAAAATAATTTTGTTATTCAAATTGATTGCTAAAATAATAAAATTTTTTTGCAGCATTGTTTATCATTTTTTAAATTTCCAATATAATTATTTTTATGATCTACAAAATTATTTTAAGATCTATATTCAGTAAAATTTTAGATTTCTCAGCAGAATCGTTTTTTTCATATTTTTTTACTTGATATAAATATATATATACATATATATAATGTATAAATATAATTTTTTAAGTAAATTTTAAGTAAATTTTATATTTTGACAAATTTATTCAATGTTTAAAACTATTTATCAATGTATGGAAAACAAAGATAATATGCCAAACGATATTTGTTAACAGACAAACAAAGCAGATTGCACGAATCCTTGCGAAACTAGCGGCGAGGAAATGCATTGCGATGCAAATGCCTACTGCTTACTTATACCTGAGACTAGCGATTTCAAATGCGAATGTAAGCCCGGATACAATGGCACCGGAACTGTATGCATGGACGTGTGTTTGGGCTACTGCGACAATGAGGGCGTCTGCCTGAAGGATTCTCGCGGGCAACCTTCGTGCAGATGCAGTGGCAGCTTCACAGGCAAACATTGCATGGAGAAGTCCGAGTTCTTCTACATCACCGGTGGCATAGCGGGAGGTGTTATCCTGATCATTCTCGTGGTGCTGCTCGTTTGGATGATATGCGTCAGGTAAAGAAATTTGATTAGTCTATACTCACTATGTAATAACGGTTACATCTGCGATATCAAAAAAATTTCTCTTTTATTTGAGCATCTTAAGAAATTTTTCAGTAGTTTTTTATTTAGATAATAAATAAGATAAAATAAGACTTTAAAATTTTTATAAAATAATGAACAGTACAAAAGAGGGGTGACAAAAGAATCAGCGCGGTGCTTTGTGTGTGCAAAAACGTTATTTAAAAAAAAAAACCCTTCAATTATTCGCCTCATTTGCAATACATATAAATGTTCGCCCGTATGCGTTTTGACTTACTTTTACGTCATTATCAACAAAGAGATGAAAACTGCAATAATTCAAAAAGCATTTGTGCAAGTGTGCAGTAATTTTGACAACTATCAGTCAAATCATTAAAAATTCGGGTCTATCAAAGTTGACTGGCCAGAAGAATCAAAAAATTTCTATACTACAGCAAACTAAATACAACTCACATAACAGAAACAAATATAAAATATAAATAATAAATAAGAATATAAAATATAATCAAAACATAAAATTTTATAAAAAATAACATTACTTTAAGACTGTTCGCTACTCAGCAAGAGTCAAAATTCAATATTATTTAAGTAAACTATAAATTCGTATTTTATCGGTAACAAGAGATATCTTTTCTTTTCTATAGAGCATCTAAAAAGAAAGAGCCAAAGAAAATGCTTACTCCGGCAACCGATCAAAATGGCTCTCAAGTAAATTTCTATTATGGTGCGCCAACACCATACGCCGAGTCGATAGCGCCGTCACATCACAGCACGTATGCTCATTATTACGATGACGAAGAGGATGGCTGGGAGATGCCCAATTTCTACAACGAAACTTACATGAAAGGTAAGCGAATAACTTCTGTAACGAAAATTATAAAAGATAAACACTCTGAGAAAATATAGTAGTGGTAACTATAAAATAGTAACAGTACCTACAAGTTTTATATGTAGAACTAG
>NW_012130079.1:312253-315169 GCF_000143395.1 Atta cephalotes
AGAGAGAGAGAGAGAGAAAGAACGAAAAAGGCCTGAAATCGCGAGATCTCGCGTCGACACAAGAGATGCACTTCGATCGACAACTGGCGAACGCAAGAGTCCTGGAACGATGATCGGCAGACCGTGCAACCGATTGTCGCTTCGGCACGCAAATTCTGGCAAATTCGAGCCACGCCGGAGAACCGCAAAAGAGAGAAAAAAAAGAAATGGAATCCGTCTTTTGAAGTGAAATTCGATGCGTGTTCAATGATTAAAGAGACGCGCGAGGTTGTACTTTTTTGTAATTTAATAGAACGTTAAGGACCCCAGTCCCAACACCATCACATCACCCCATCCCTCTCTTTTTATTAACTCATACCAATCGACGGTGCGTACATGAGAGAAACTGTGTGCTTGTATGTTAATATAACTATACGTACGTGAATTTATATTTTGTTACTCGAAAGGTATACGCATCACGTTGTAATATAATAGTGTGCGATAAAAGCTCAACGGAGAAGTTTGACCAGATTTCAAGTTTGATTTCGGCAACTGGAAGACAGGAAGTTAAAGTGCGAGGAAATCTCGTGGGAAACTTCGCGACATCGAGAAGATCCCGTTCATTCGCGATGACCAAAAAACATTGAACATTCACATTCAGTGTACTCTTTCACGCGATATCTCTGTAAAAAAAAAAGTAAGGGAATGTGTAGAGTCTCCTAGTGTGACAAACGATATGACCTCTGTGCCTGCGCGGCGAGCGTGCACCAAACGATGCCTACCACGCTGTTTTCCATTTATGTTGTAAAAACTTTTAACAAATAGTTGTTTTTTATTAATAAAATGTATTTCAATAAAACCTCCTACAGTACTTTATTTCCACTTATTAATTTCCATAATTTATGTTACTGTAGCTCCATATTTATACTTTACAACATCGTATTTAGTTTATATTTTTGTCACAACATTTTATTTATAATCAAAATAAAGAAATTTTTTCTAAAAATCAATGGCTGTGTTACAAAATTCACTGTCAGCGCTGAAAATCTACAATACTGTATAATACTGTATAATACTGTACATTTTCAGCACTGGCAGTGAATTTGGAACATAACTCATATATACAATATAGGCATACGAATGTACACACATATTATAAGATTTTTTTGTTATTTTTATTATTTCAAACTATATATTCTAATTAAATCTGATAAACGTCGTGGAGCTAAGTAAATAAGTAAATAAATAGAATCAATTGAAAATTTGAAAAATTCTTTGTGTATTCTTATACATCCATAGACATGTCAATTATATTTAAAAACTTATAATCTTATAAAAATAACATTAAAAATTATTTTATTTTCCATTTCTTTAACACATTTTTACGAAAAGGAAAAAGACATAGACCATGTTATATTAATGTACACATTAGGTACCCAAAATATGACCTAAATACATATTACTTTTTCTTAAAATCTTTATTATATCATGTAAATATTTAAAAATATCTCATGCCTCTTTTTAGTATTCAGAAATGATTCTTCTTTTGAAACTGACTAATCTTTAATTTTGAACTCACTGTTAACAAAAAAATTTTTTTAAATCGCAAAAAATTTAGATAGTCCATATAAAGCTCAATTAAGTAACGTCCTACGGTATTTTATTTCTTACTCTTATTTTTATATGTTATATTTTATTTATATTGTTTACATTATTTATGTATTATATTCATATTTTGCTTGTGTATCTCAAATTCTTGGTAGATATATGAAAGTACTATCGATTTTCGACGTCTCGTCAAACCATCTTTATACTACCGTAACTTTTTTATTCACCTTTATTGGTATTACTTTGTACATTCTCTGCTGACTCAGACTAGCTTTATTATTCAATAGAGACGTGCCGTGTGACATGATTTTATCTGGCATTTCTGGATCAATACGAATATCCACATTGTTATCTATAAAATCAGTAGCGTCATCATCCACCGCGTTACTTCTTTCACATTCATTGTCTGTAGATTCAATTAAACTTGACCTTTCGCACTCTTCCTTTTCTGTTAATGCAAAGTAGAGAATATTATAGAATGTATTTAAATAGAATAAAATATAAAATGAGAAAAATTTCACACTAACTTTTGTGCTTCAGAATATTAAGACCACGAATAATATCTACATCATTACGATTTTGTTTTAACACTGTTAATAATAAAAATTGCATTTTAATATCTGATCCTTTTTATAGCTAAAGTTTTAACTAGTTAGTTATAACTTTACTAGTTAGTTATAACTAATTTTAATTAAACAGCATTTATATATACATGTAATACAATAAAATTAATTGATCCTTACATCGATTTCCAATATCATGAGCCTTCTTGTAATCTTTTGTCATTAAAGCGATTGTGAACTAAACATACAAAAATTGATTTATCTATTAATATTTAGCAAAATTTTAAATTAAATTTTAAACTTTATAATAAATATTTAATAATAATTCATTAAATATTATACTTATAATACTTCAATGCGATCTTCATAATTCGCGTTACGTTCTTGGTTCATCGTTGTTTTAAGCATGCTTTTTACTTTTGCACTTCATCGATAACCATTTTTAGTCAGAGATAAGAATTTCACAGAATAGCGCTTATCATTATTACAAGCAGAATGAGATATAGACTGAGTATTATAAAGTATAACATTAATACTTAATAATTTCAATCCTTCGAATTGATATTGTCACTCGTTTGTGCAAACAACTCCAGTATTTTGTCAAAAATTTATTACAAAGCGATTTTATGTCATAACCTGAATATAATTTAAGATGCGAGAATGTGCCTGAAATTAATCAGAAAAACAATTGACACATGTTTATGTATATACTAATATATATATATATATATGTATATATATATATATATATATATATATATACTAA
>NW_012130079.1:316681-325484 GCF_000143395.1 Atta cephalotes
ATATATATATATATATATATATATATATATATATATATATATATATATACTAAGCATACATGTAATAACTAAATAAATTTTGTCAGAATTAAAATTTTATAAATATCTCTCTCTCCCTCTCTCTCTCTCTTTCTCTCTCAGTCTTTCTACGATTATATCTCTTTTTAATATTTAATATTAAATATTACAAAACCAAAAATCTTCATTAAATTATCATAAATCTATCATTTAGAAAATCTCATTTTGCAGTTGGAAGATTGCAGTAGTCTGCGAGATGCCTGTACGATAATTATATTCGTGGACGAAAAAGGAGAAGTCGTTGGTATGCGGAATGCGTCATTGCTGAGACCCTTCAAATTTATTCAGTTTCCTCATACGCGAATTCGTGGAAGAAACAGTCTCGTATAATCATAAATTATTCTAGAAATCTTTTTTTCATGATAAAGAGGAACGTATCTCTATTTTAGTTTTAAATAGCCTTGTTTGTTCATACAAGTTCAGCTTACGCTTTAATGAAATGGATATATATCGAATAAAAATATCATAAAATTGACTGTTTCATTATTCATACTGCGAGAACCAAAAAATCTATAGTTATAGTATAGTTCATATTACATGTACTATAGATTTTCAGTACTAGCAGTGTATAACAAAGAACACAGACATAGACCTAATAGAGAGGTATAGACTACGCATTCTCTGATTTTATAAATTCCTTCATTAAGAATAATTGAACATATCAGCTTCAATTTGATACTTAAGAGAGAAAGAGAGGGAGAGAAAGAGAGAGAGGAAGAGAGAGAGAGAGAGATGTTTTAAGCTACATTTTTCTAAACTATAAGAACTTCATCAAAATGTACAATCTATTCTTACTACGTCTATGCGGAAAATATATTCTTCGACTGTTGATTTTCCAACAATTTTCTCGGACAGAATGTTAAGCAAGGTTTATACGATGCTTTTTTATCAACAATTAACTAAAACAATAGATAGACTGATGTTCAAAATATGTTTAATAAATTTTAAAAATTAATTTCAGATGTGTTTAATAACTGTAATATAAACATTTAAAATTCAATGCATTTTTCAAATTATTTATTGTAATAAATATTTATTACAATAAATCTTATAAAAATATTAAAAACGTTTTATAAGACATCTATTTAATGATTTTTTTACTAGTTAGTTTAAAATACAAAATTTTATACAAGATACTTTGATAGTTTAATAAACGCGTTAAACATTAATAACATTTATTTAACATTTTTGTACACCATAAAAAACGTATCAACTAAATGTTTTTTTGAATATTTATTAAAACCGTAAAATGATCTGCATAGATAATGTGCCAATTCTTAATTCTAATTTAAAAAACGAACAACTAAAGAAGTACACATTACACTATAAATTTGATATATTTTTTGAGAAAACTAGTTAACTAAAAAATTATAATTTATAGAAGTCTGTATTTGTTTAATTGCCAGTTTTTCTATTTATTGAAAAATTCTTAACACGCTGATTGCTATAATAAAATCAGAGACTCGAACTGAAAATTTTCGGATAATAATCCGAGGCTAAATCCAACTTTTGGTTCCAGTTCTTTTGCCGTACCTACCGGTTAGGCGAATCCGTTTGGATTTTGATTTTTTTCGTTCGTTTTTTTTTTCAGTTTCGGTATTATATATTTGTAACGTCACCGTTATAACTAAAAAAACTGGAACCAAAAGTTAAAAGTAGCCTCGGACCATAATTGTAAAGCCGAAATTTTAATCCCTAATTAATCCCTAATGTAATTTTGGTCCGAATCCTGAAAATGTAAACCTTGCTTAACTGCATATACAACAAATTGCAGCATGAGTTTACACTTGCAACTCCATCTAGCTATCGTCGATTGTGTTTATTGCAACTCGGTGCACCGAGGAACGATAACGAATCGACACATTGTGTCGATTAAAATATAAAATAAAAAACTTGCACCTGCACTACCATGTTACGTACAATTTATGACACAAGAGACATTTCATTTAAATTACTAAATTGCAATTATCTTTATTTTTATTCTTTTAATAGTATACAAATAAATTCTATAATAAAATAATTTAACAAAATATTATTATGAAGATTGGAATATGTATTGGAAAGTAAAGAAAATTTTATTTAAAGGCATTATTCATCCATTTGCTTTCATTAGCGTTGACTTGCGCTATTAGTTTTCTTATTCGACGCGACATAATTATTCTTATATCCGGTCAGCACGCTTTCTCTTGCCGAAGCTTTCAGAGCTCGATGAACGCGCAAGTCGCGTTCCAATTCCACACACACACATACACACATTTATCCATTAATATATTCCCAATTAATTAGTCTCTCTATGAGTCACTCCATAGATATACATATATATATGTACAATTGATAAAAAATTAAAACATATTATAAATAACGATGATATTACAAATTAATTAAAATCTCTCTAGCAATTTCAAGAGATTCAGAAGAGACTCGAAGAACTGCAGAAAACACGAGAAACGCTTGCTCCAGTCGGTGATTTTACCGGTAAACGACCGGTAAAATGCAGCGTCAAGAAAAGAAAAAGAGCTTGAAAACGTCGCGGTCCAGCAAGATAAACGAACGATCGCGCGTTGGGACCAGCATGAAGGAACAATAAATTATTGACTCCCGGCGAGCGGCAAGATTATTGTCTCGAATACCGCACATGACGTGTTCCGGCCGGCGCGTCGCGACGGCGCGGGCACCGCGATTCGCCTTGATTCGCTCTCGGTGAGCTCACTCCGCTTTTGACGGCTTTCGATTCGTCGCGGATGACGTTATCACGACGGTATATGCGTATCGCAACTCCCAACACTGTCCCGTGACGTGGTTTAACCCCGACACCACCGCCTCTTCAACCGCATTTCACGGACGACGATCGAAGAGACTACACGACGGAGTATACAGCGAACCACGCACGTCCACCTGATTCCGACACATCAATCGCGCGAGACGAGCGAGTGAAAATAATTGCACAGTGCGAACACGGACTTAACCCTCCTTGAGTCTTTTCTATCAGCTCTATCTCAGCCCAAGTGGAAGGTACACCGATACCGATTGTTTCAGGGAGGGTGAGTAATTCGAATATAAATCGTTATATTTAATCGACGTTCTGCCGCGTAAAAGAGTTCAGCTCATTATGTAACGATCTGAGGTCTGTTTTTTATTTAGTTAACCTAGCATACACGTTTTTGTATTTAAAGTGAAATATAGATCGATATTTGTTTGATACTTGGCAAAAGTAAGAAGGAAAATTCAGACGCGGTCCAATGCAGCAACAAAAAAAAAACAAACCTAACTCTAAACGCGGAAGTAGATGTATAATATGTCGTCGCGAACCATCGACAGGAACCGTCGGTCCCACTAGCGATTGAAAAGTGCTGCGTAGTCGCGAGGAATCGATTGGAGCGCGCGACGCGTGTCATCGTCGTCGTTGTGTCGTCGGCGTCGTCGATGCAACTATATATTTTCAGGTCGTACGGATATAGTTTCTTCGAGGGTATTCCCGGCCCGATAATTTTGCGTCGTATTGATGCGCGCGAGTGCAGGGTCGCTATCAGGTGCGCAAGTTACGATATACCGCACCGTGCTGCGCCGCCGCGACCGACGTCCGCAACCGTATGATGCAACCCGCGCCGATCTGCCGAGACTCGAATCGGAGTAGTCACATGCGCCCAAACAGCGAACGTTACGTAACCAGTCGGCCTAGTCTACTAGTTGGACTGTAGCTTTTCCTGCAGTGCGCCTTGTCCGCCCATCGATAAACCTTGGAAGAAAAAAAAACATATCTAAGTCAGTCTTTCGCAAAGAGCGGTATATCACGAGGGAGAAAAACGAGATAAAGACTGTAATGAGTCTTATTAGTCCATACAAAAGTGGATAAATTAAAAGACATTTTCAAGGTCTCTTGTATAAAGTACAATGGCGATATAACATTATATCGGAAACAACAAGCTGTTTGCTTTTCTTGATACAATCGAGCTAACGTGTAATTGCTAAAGAAAACATGGAAAGATAAGATAAGTTGCATATAGGAAGTTGTCTGACGTAACATTTTGGAGCAGCTCGGAGATGACTAAGCATAATAGTGCTCGAAATATATTGTAAATCAAGATAGATACCATATTTTATTGAAAGACAACTAGCTTTAAATTCACTAAACGGATACGAGAAAGGAAGAATGCAAAATTTATCGAACGTTTTACATATGCCACAGATGTAATCTTATAATCCATAAGATAGGATCTGTCGGTTTATATAATATGATATTATCATGATGAATTACTATTTCGCTTATATTGCTCAGCAATATGAGGATTAGAGTGGATGTAGACCGATATTAGTTATCAGATTATTCGTACAAACATTAAAAACTTTCTCGGAATTACGTGTCAATGCAACGTCTGGAAAGCAACCATTTATTAAATCGACCTATTTAATTGTCTGTACTAAA
Organism: Atta cephalotes; assembly: GCF_000143395.1. Classification (NCBI taxonomy): domain Eukaryota; kingdom Metazoa; phylum Arthropoda; class Insecta; order Hymenoptera; family Formicidae; genus Atta; species Atta cephalotes. Next base: position 321,183 of record NW_012130079.1, read on the forward strand.
GAATTTTATTAATTTAGTAAAAGGCTAGTAAATATATCTACTTACATATCTAATAAACTTTACAATCAAGTTGATTGATTGTTATTTGTTATTTTATTATTAATATTAATCCAATAATTATTTAATAATAATATTAAATTAAATTAATGTATTTATATTTATATTTATATTATTACTGACATTACACTTATTAATATTAGTATTATTATTATTATTATTAATTGGATCGTATCACAAATTGTTTATTTATTAATCGATGCAATTACCTTTTTTAGGCTTCCAAAATCCCTCCCATCTACGAACGTCCAACAACCAGCAACATTTCAGTTGAGGAAGGAGGTGTTATTAACGTAAGTACTGTTCCGATTCTGAGAAAAGATCCGGGACAGTGAAACATCGCGTTCTGGACCTGGACCTGGACAATCAGATATTGATGGGAAGATGCAAACGTTTCAGGTATCAAAATCATGCAACCGTCAGCAGCTTCCGTTATCTGTTACTCGTGGCGTGAGATCGCGGCCACTGGGAGATGTCACCTCGATGAAGGTGGAGACAGTTCCTCTGCTGAGCCCGACTATGGAGTCCGAGCTTTTGAAGGAGCCCTGGATATTCCCGCACACAAAGGCAAATCTTACGAAAGAAGAGGATCCTGTGGCACTTTCCGTCTGGGAAGAGGACTTTCAGGATCTGAGCAGTTGGTGCATGGATACGTTCCAGGGTCAATGCGATTTTCATATAGGTGAATCGGCTACGTTTAAATTATCAGGTATACATTTATATATAAATAATTTTATTAGGCGTTTATTAGGCATAGAATTTCATTACCTAATTCATCAGGACCGATATAATCAATGCAGAACATTAGTATGGATTCGCTTTGTTCCAGATACGAAATACGAAGGTAACGGCGTTTCGATTGTAAAAGAGGAAGAGTTAAAGAATTTGACGAAAACGACTGATGAGAAGTTGGATTTGAAGATGGATACCGTTAAGACGACTAAAGAATTAAATGACAACCGTCATTTGCTGCTATCTCCATCGGAACTCGTTAATAAATATGGATTAGGATATAATAATGAGGAGAACAATACATCCAGCTCGTGGTTAATGTCATCAAAATCTATAGCTTCTAAGAGCACCTCGCCGAGCAAACAGTATGATGCAGATGTTAGCGCGTCACTCCAATCCAAGAGTCATGATTTGAATTACGCTTGCCCGACGTCACTTAACACCGTCGCAAATCAGCGCGAAACATGGGATGAATTACGCACGATCGAGACGACTGGATCGGATACTTTCGACTTATTGTCATACCTTTGGGAAGTATGTTGATACAAAGAAAAAACGATTTTAAGTAATCTGAAAGTATCTCAAAATTTAAGTATCTGAAAATAATTTTGTTGAAACATGAATAATTATATGTAATATGTAAAACGCTTAAATGTTGATGACAATGCTGCAAAACGTTTTAATATTCTAGTAATCAGTTTCCTCATAAAAAATTTAGCTAAGTACACAGATCATCAGAAAGTAATTTTATTGGATTTTATCTATCAAAATAATTATAGCAGACGAGAATGTCAGATTTTTTCAGCATTACTCATATTTGAGTTCCTTACAATATAATTATTTTGATGGTCTAAACAAAATTCTTCTGAAGTATCTAACTAAATTTTTAGATATTTCAACAAAATCATTTTTTTCGTGCATATTTAGCGGAGTATTTGATTCAATCGCTATAACTACTCATACGATTTATTCTAAAATTGATTTTTATTACAGGATGAAATACGTTCGCTGGAAAATAATATATCTACCGATTCTTCGACGTTGAAAGTTAGACCGCACGCAGCAACGTCATCGTCAGTACGATCATTTACTTCCACAAAGGTAAAAACGGAGAAGATCGACGAACCGGCGCCGGCGCCGACACCGGCACCGGCGCCGGCGCCACCTTCGCCGCGTCGAAGGATGGAGACTCGCGCAACATCGACGATAACCTCGTCCACGGCCAAGTCTCCTGTAGCATCTCGAAGATCGGAGAGAACGAGGGTAGCGACTACTAAAAATAAAGAGAAGGAGAAAGTAACTGTCACCAGTACAAAGACGAAAGATAAAAACGGGAGGAAGAGATATTATGAAGAAAGCGATTCTGAGGAGGATGTCGTCCTCGCTCAATATAGGGAGTGCCGTGAAAAAAACAATGAGGCTTCGCGAAGATCACGGATGAACAAGAAAGCTAAGGAATCGGAAATGGCCAAGAGAGCAACTGAGTTGGAAAGGGACAACAAAATATTGAAGATGAAGGTCGAGGAGCTGGAGAAGCTGGTGACATCGATGCGTACCGCGTTATTACAATCTGCTTTAAAGAAAGAATTTTAAGTATGCGTTATTTAATACCTAGACATTTTCACGATCTGTCACGCATAATCTAATTAACCATATTTGTTACGTCTTTTCGTCATGCATACGCCATTATTATGCGACAATGTCTTTTACCACGAAAAAGCTATATGAATTTTAACGTTGAACTTATTTGCCTTAATTGTCTTAATGTGAGGTTAAAAGTGTTCTTGAAAGCTTATTATTATCGCTATTTTGATATTATTTTATTGAGAGATAGTTCTTTTTATTTATCCTGCTTCAGTATCTATTCTATATATCGTTACACAATTTAATTGTCCCGACTAAACTAATCGCAAACTAGCGATAGATTAATTGTACGCTGCTGCAATGCGTTAAAAATGTTTTTAAAAAATGTTTTCACAATGTGACATTTGGCTTGCTGTATGTCGGTATGCTGAAGTATATTAAATAAATATTTATTTTGTTATAACAAATGAGAGAAAAAGAGAGATAGAAATTAGTATGTATTTTACGTAATAAACACACACACACACACACACACACACACACACACACACACACACTTACACACACGCGCGCGCGCGTATACGCTATACTTGTAAGTTACTTTGTGTATAAATATTACACGAACGAAGAGCAGACATACGAGTTTAAATAATAATACCAATATCCAGAAGATTTTAATCCGAACAAAATCACATGATCATATTTTGTTCAGCCTTATATTGTACCTGAAAAAGAAGAAAGGAAGAGCATAGAATCCTATTGCAGAAAGAAGCATGTAATTGGTGATACACACAGTTTTCTACTACTTGTGGTGTGAACTCAACGATGCTGAGTAAACGATACATTGTAACAAGTAAAATCCAATAAAATTCTTTATTTTGAAAAATCAATCTTAGATTCGCACATCATTCCGCATTGCAAATAGCGACAAGTTAAAAATAACAATGGCATCCTTTATGACTCATTCTTTTGCACGCAATGTTTATTGACGAAGCCAACCCTATGTCAATTTACGTTAAGAGCTACGGCACGCAAGATATTTTCGTAGATTATTCGCTGAGGACAATTAATAAATACAATATGATTGCCGAGATATGCATATATGCTGATATGTGGCTGAAATGCCGCGACGCGACGAGGTGTCGTGAGATAATTATAAAATCGATAACGATAAAAATGAAATGATAGCAAATGAATTGCTGCTCTTACAGAAATTTAATACTGATAGTGATTAATTACTTATTTTGAATATTAAAAGTTATTCATTGGTTTTACATACATAAAAATGTATATTGTATTTAAATATTTTAATTACTTGTTTCAAGTATTTAAAAAAATTCATATATCCACAAATCTATAAGTCCATCACAATTGCATCAAATTTATTCTAAATATATTTTGAATAAAAATTCTAAATATATTTTGAATTCCTAGTAAATTTCATATTTCAATATTTAATATTATTTACAATCAAGATATTATTTACATTATTAAACAAATTCGAATTGTTTATTATATGAGGTGACTTCTTTAACAAAATTTTATATAATATTTTCTTGTTATAAGTATACTTTAAAACTATTATATTATTATAAAACTATTATATTATTATTAAGAAAATATTCTTTGTTAAAAATAATAATTACTTAAAAGAAAAAAAAACAACTAAATAATTACTTTTATTAATAATACAAAAAATGACATTTTTCTGTGTGTATATGTATTTATGTAATATTAATGTAAATTATTCTATATGACATACGATCCGAAATAAGTTATCAACTATTTAAACTAAGTACACACAGAAAAAGTACGTACTATATTGAAATATTAATTACTTGCTTCAAATAATTCATTTTTTGCAAATCCATCATAAATCCATTACAAACATCAAATTCAAATATATATATATATATATATATATATATA
>NW_012130079.1:329311-330872 GCF_000143395.1 Atta cephalotes
GAGAGAGAGAGAGAGAGAGAGAGAGAACAAGAGAAAGCGAGAGGGAACAAGAATCTTCCACTGTAAAGAGAAAAAGGGTGCGTTCCACTTAACGTTCGCAACGCTCGTGGAATCATTTTATCCTTGTTATTTATCAAACAAGGGCACATTAAACAAGGGCAAAGGATGCTTGCGAGCGTTAAGTGAAACACAGCCAAAGATTGATTCCATTATAATTTCGATATTATAAACTTTATAGAATTTAATTTCAGTTTCAACTCATCTAACAAAACGAGTTGAAATGATTTTCCGGTTCAGTTCTTGTTGAATATTATCAAAATTTGCACCAAAGTTAGTCCATTTTATGGTATACTCATTATGAATTTACATTATTGCATAAGAAATTGAAAACGCGAATTCCTAAAAACTAAAGAAATGGAATTTTTTGAAAACATCCAATTTAATACAAAAAGTTGTATAAGAAATATTTACTCCTTGTTGAGAAACAAAATGTTTATCAACACCAGTTGTCTTCCATTTGTGTTCCAGTGACACAAGTGTCGTTCTATTTTTCTTTGTAATCCATGAGTAACAAAGACAGAACAATACTCGTATCACTAAATGGATTATGGAAGGTATCGCCACCGATAATCTCTTTGATATCTGCAACTTCTCGCGCATCACCTCATTATTTCGCTTCTAAGACTCATAATTGTCAGTTGGACGATCTAGTTTCTCGTTTTCCTTTCGTAGATCATATAGTGTGTCTCTTGACGCGATGTTTACGAGACGCGTCGCGTCGCGTCGCCGAAAATCGGGGCGGTTTCACGCGCTTTTAAAACTTCGCTCGGCGACGCGCGTCACAACTGATAAAGCTGCGCGCGCATCGCGGCCGTTCACTGTTCAACTGATAGCTCAGTACGCTGGTAACAGGTGGTTCGTCGCTATTGGCCGAGCGGCAGCGATTCAAGTGCCTTGCGACGCCAGCACGTGCGACCGTCGCCGGTCCTGGCCGCTGCCCGGAGCCCGGAGTGCCCGGTCTCACATTCACACGGAGAACGTCGTACCGCGCGCATCCGGCCTCCATAGGGCACTGCTCTGGCTCTGTCTGGTGCTGTCTGATGTTCTGGTGCTGGTCTCGGTTCATTCTGGTTCATTCTGGTTCATTCGTTCTCCAACGGCAAGCAGGCAAGCAGAACCTTTCCGCGCTACCGTACCGAATAACCGAAAATCGATAGCGACGTGCCAATATCCTGATTCCTGGTTAAGATTACGCGTTCGCGAGCGTACGCGCCTATATAAAGTATTTGCGAAACAGCCGGTTCATTGCGACTGGAAAGGACTCTTGTCGTGGGTGCGCGGGTGTTGGCTATCGATCCCATCGCATCGTCGTCCCCGCTTTCTTCGGCTCGTTCATTGGCGCAGTCATCGTCATCGGGGACCGTCTCGTGAGCGAGCGATATATATATATATATATATATATATATATATATATATATATACTATATATACTAGTATATAGTATAGTAATAACTAATATACTAACGTACTACTACGTCTACTCGTACCTACGTCCGTACCG
>NW_012130079.1:334536-335804 GCF_000143395.1 Atta cephalotes
TTGGAAAACTAGCCTCTGTAACTCCCCGCTCGTCTGACGTCTCGGAGGTCAACGAAAGAGATTACTCTTTCCTTCCACGTCCGTCTTTCGTTCGGTGAGTAACAATTTAACTTGCACGCAGCTCTACAATCTTCTCCCTTTTGCTTCTTCTTCTTCTTCTTCTTTTTTCCTTTTTTTCATTAATTTTCCCATGCCGCGGTGCTCGCGTGCGCTGGTAGTGCTGGTACCGCTACTCGACAGACGCTCCTGGCTCATGGTACGCTGCGGCGCGCAAAGACGGCCGGCGCGGATGCACGTGCACGCGCCGCGCCGCCGCCTAGCCGGCGCTCCGTTCCATCTGGTGCGCTCCGATCCGATTACGACTAAAATATAACGACCGGATCTATCATCGTTCGCTGCTGGGGTCACTTCACTCCTCGCGCCTCGCGCCACGCCGGCCGTCAAAACACCGGGCGCGGTGAATTCCCAAGAGATTGGCTGCGTCCAGCAGAAAAAGTAGCTTTCCTGATGTTGTAAGATTCTTTCTTAAAGCTAAAATGATTTGTTTTTGCCTATATTTCAATTCTTCACTGGATCTAAATTTACAAACCAAGCATATTAAAGAATCTTGCAATAGTTGCAAAACTGCTTTCTATTCTAATCTCCAATTTGCAATCCTCAATCTCCAATGCATAGTCTGATACAGGCTTCAGTCGCAATGTTGAGACGAGTGATGCGACGCTCATGGAATGTGGAGCTCCTCCCGCCGATTGATGAACCCTTCAGGATGATTCTCTCGCAACATCACGAGAATCGATTCATCTTTGGTCGCACAGAAAAAAAATTAATTGGGTGATACAGCAAACCTATAACTTACTGCTTGAATTCAACATCCATAACCAAGAAGATTTGATAATTTAACCAATCGCTAATGTTATTCAGCTGTCAACTTTGCTTCTTAACATAGAAAATTGACTGTCTGTATATTACGACTGTAGATTTGCTGAATCAGTGAAGTTTTCAGCTGTTTTTTTTTCCATAAACAACTGTGAAATAGTGATTATTAAGCGATAATATTGCAGTAAGAGAAAAACATAGTAGTAGAAATTTTTTATAAGTGCGACAACTATACAAGTTTTATATAGAGATAATATATATATTGAAGAAACTATTCTACAGTTGCAATAACTATTCATTCAACTAAGTACATTATTTTTACATATAAAAACTTGTGTTATAGTTGTCTCATATATATATATATATATATATATATATATATATATATATAT
>NW_012130079.1:335824-339149 GCF_000143395.1 Atta cephalotes
GTAACTACTATATTGAAATATTAATTACTTGCTTCAAATAATTCTATTTTTTGTCAAATACCATCATAAATACCATTACAAACATACAAATTACAATATATATATATATATATATATATATATATTCAAAATATATTCTGAATCTTAGTAAGTTTAATACATGTATATGTATACTTCAATCAAGATTATTTAATTTAATTTATATTACAAAAAATGATTCCTTCGATAAAATTTTGTAATATTCTTCAGAAAAAGCTAAATTCTTGTTTTGAGCATCTATGACAATGAATTTTTTTGTAAAATTTGTAATAAATATATTTTGAGACTATATTATCAAGGTAATATTTGTTAAAGATAACCCCTTCCCCTCACCGTTATTTAAAAGAAAAAAATTGAATAATCATTTTTCTTACACTTAGTAGTAAAATGATATTTTTCTGTTGTACTCTAATACTCAAAATGAGTAATTTTCAGTATTAACTTGGATTTCTGTAAGGGCGGCTGAATGAATATCACATCCTATTGTGCACGCAATAATGTGCGCCGTAATTTTATTATTCGCCTAAACGAGTCCGAACAATTTCTGTCGTGCCGCGCAACTTGCTTTCCCAATGAGGGCGATGGCGGGCGAAGGAGGTAAGACCTCTTTCCGCTAATTGAATATCCGGTGTCGCTAGACGACACGGGACCCGCGTGTCCTCCGCGCAAAACTGCGTGTCGCGATACGCGTTGCGAATTGACATAATTAACAGCAGGCACCGAAACGAGAGATACAGAAACTCGATGACGACCTGTTCGCACCTGTGAACCAACTGACTCTTCCGTAGCCCAGTTTCATCTTTCACCATTGCACATATATTGTGCTAGATAAAATAATAACTGTATAGTTTTCATCCTTTGTTTACAATAAACAGAAGCGTATTATACATCAGATAAATTTAAACCTGTGTACGCACATTTTGGCACGTTTATGCCAAGAGCATGTAAATATAAATCTATATAAATCTTCAACAAAGTTATACAAAATATAGCGTATATAGTACTATATAGTCTTGTATTATATACATATAGATACTATCTATAAAAACTCGATCGTTTTTGTTTTTGTGAAAATTTATCGAAGCATTTAATTCTGAAGTTACAAATGAATAAAAATAAAACTTTCCCAATTGTATATCCTTGCTATTGAAACGATAAGACACTACTTTTTTTTTTTTTTTTTTTAGAAAATTCAAGACTTGGAGATTTTTACTTTAACAGAAAGCCTATTTAAAGTCTAAAAATTTCTTCAATCTAAAAATTTAATAGATTATGACAGGAATAGAAACATTTCTCCAAAGGAGAGAAATTTATTTAAAAGAAAAATACAATTGTGATATCCTGCATGTCGGACACTGTGTGACCGAAAAAAAAAGAGGAACAAAGTTCAGGAACTTTAGCAACTAAAAGAACGGGTCCATTGTAAGAAATATTTAAGCGTTTTCATCAATCGTTAAATAATTGGCGATTAAATGCCTCGGAATCAGATTGCATTCAATGCTTTCGGTCGCGGGTGCGTGCATCGATTGCCCGCATTGCTTTCCGCACCCGCATACCGTTAAGTCTGTTAGGCCCTACCATGCTATTATTATCCAGAACTACCATCGCATCGCCGCATTCGACTTCAATCACTCCAATTTACAAATCGGAACACAAACGAATCGTTCTTTCTTGTGACGAATGCCTTGACAAAGAAAAAAGTTGGGAAATAAAATAAAACGAACCATAGCGTTCTTTACACTAACATACAAAGTTTCTCTTTCTTAATATTTAAATAATGATTTTCATGTATTTTTAGCTGCTGAAAAAGAACAGAGACTAAAACAAATTTAACATTCACAGATTTTAAGAAAACAAAAACGTAATAAAGAATTTTTTATCGCAAAGTATTTTTTATTACATTATTTTATATTATATTTATATATCAAATATCAAGTTTTCAATTTTGCTTTAGTATTGCTTTATCGGTGATATATAAACGGTTAGTACACTCTAAATTTCGTGTAGTGAAATCTCACTCCAAGAGAGTACAACTATCCTGAAAAAAAGTGAAAATATTTCACTTCTTGAAAAAGAGTGACAATTTTCACTTTCAAAAAGTGAGATTTCACTCCTTTGAAATGAAAATTCACTCTAAAAAGAATGAGAATTATCATTCTTTTTTAAGAAGTGAAATATTTTCACCTTTTTGAAGTGAGATTTCACTGCACGAAATTTAGAGTGTAGATATTGATTTTTAAACTAAGAACTCTGATTATAAACTTATGACATTTTAGATCTTTCTTCATTGGAGGTGACTATTCTTTTAAAATATAACATTTTCAGGCTATACATTCAAACAATATTTTGTCTTCCACATATCAGGAATTTCCTAAAATTTCCAAAATTAAATTTCACGATATGATAATCAAATTATTTTTCTGAAACATGAATTTTAAAATTTTAATATCCCTGCAGAATCGGATTCATCTAAATTTTATAAACTCTCAGAAAACATGAGATTTCTTTCTTTTCTTTATCAGAAAGCTGAAACTTCTTTATGCGAAATCTTTTCCTCAAATAAAACTGGTTAACAATTTATAAATTTTTCTTATACTTTACGGAATAGAACAATAATCTGAGAGACAAAATGATCATTGTTCAGCCATGAAAAACAGAAATCTTGTGTAAATCAATGTAATTTTTTATATTAAATTTCATTATTTTAATATATCCAAATTGTACATAAATGATAAAACGATAAAACGGGCCTTATACCATAATATTCATTTTCATATATTATTAAAAAATATTTAAATTTCTTATTAGTTAATTTGTACACCTATTACATATAGCAAAATAAAATAACTTTGACCCAGACATGTATGTTATCAGAGACTCGGATTGAAAAGTTTTTTCAGTTCGATTCTGGTTACGGTTTAATATCGAATAAGTTGTTTAATTTCGATTCCTTAACTAGTGAAGAAAACCGAAACTATAAAAGTTACGATTTTTTTAACAATGTTTTCGATTATAGTTACTCATGGATAGGAAAAGAGTTTAAAATGATGAGTTTAAAGTGACTTTTACTATATATTTACTATATTTATTCTATTAAACTGTATTTCTGTACTTGAAGAAAAATAAAAATTAAAAATAAAATTTAAAAATATATTTAATATAATATTTTATTTTACGTGTATTATATATATAAATGTGCACTCAAATCACAATATAAGCGACTAAATGAACGAGAGAGAGAGAAAGAGAGAGAGAGAGAGAGAGAGAGAGAGAGAGAGAGAGAGAA
>NW_012130079.1:341487-375653 GCF_000143395.1 Atta cephalotes
TATATATATATATATATATATATATATATATATATATATGGATAGTTATTACTACATACCTCTTTCTCTAATTATGGGATAAAATAAATGGAATAAATTTATCATGTTTGGTGGATTGTATCGTAATCGTTGCTGACAGCGCCTGGAATGTTCAAGTCATGCGTACCAAAGGTGAAACGAAACTTTCATCGTATCCTTATAGCGATAAAGTTTGTTGAGGATAGTATTTATAAGTTTGACGCATCATGCTGCGATAAGAACGCTTCACATGCTTCTCGCAATTGCGCGAATCGCGATAGAAACAGTGTTTCTAAAACATACGGATCTTGTATTCACGTCGGCATCGATCGATTCATCTTTTCTTTTTCTTTCCGGAAATACCAGTTTTGATTAGCATCGACTGCGGTTACGTGGAATCGTTCGCGCGTCGATAAGTCGGAAAGAACGAAGCTGGATGATTATATTGGAAGTGACATTTGCGCGAACAGGCCGTGTTATTTGAAAAAAATAAGGAGAAAAAAAGAAGTAAACATGTTGTGAAATACATCTTCCAGTTATACAAAGTGCATGTCAATTACTATCGAACTTGAAAACGTAATCACAAACTGAAGCTGAAATAATAATATTGCCAATGAAATTGATCAATTTTTTTTTTTAATAACATTTAATAAAATTTAATAAAATTAAAGAATAACGAACAAATTATGGTAATTGACTCTTTGAACTACGTCAAAAATAAATAAATAATAAAAAAGCATATATATAGGTCAAAACGCAGGTTGTGTTGCACGATTTCTTGATTAATTTTAAAAAATCACATAAATGACTGTTAAATCCAGTCATCATCAGTACATAATTATTACGACATAAATTATTTAACTATTGATTGATAATTTATTCGCAGTGATTGTTAAATTTTACATTCATCTTCCATATAAAATCTCAAAGAGTCAAACAAAATACAAGAGCTTTAACATAATTACATTAAACCTCCTTTTGAAAAACGTAGTTGTCAGTGGTGACTGGATTTAACAGTCGAAACATTAGTTTTTAAAATGGATAAATAGAAATCGTGTAATAACAACCTACCTATATGTGTGCGCGTGTGCTCCTTTATTATTTATTTATTTTTAAAGAATAACGCACGCGGTGCGTGTTACGTCAATATCTGCGAATTAATTATCAGCGGAAGTAATAGAATAAATACGTTCGGAAATCATTTTCAAGAGATTTCGATAGAAATAAGTATATTGCGATATGGCATGTTATATACAAGGTGTCGCAGATGTTAAGTAACAGATTTATAATGGACACGTTATCGTTAACGCGGATGTAAATATTTGAGGTGATGCCTTTCACGGAGAAACTGATGTATCATTTTATTGACGTGAAATTTAGAAAAAAAGAAAACAGTGAAAGATTTTTGCCATCTCACGTATACATGGAAAGAACAATTTTGTTAAAGTATTTAAAAATTTAGCTAGATATCATAAATAATTTTGTTATAATCGGAATAACTTTTTTTTTCAAAATTTTGAAAAATATCTAGATAGCATGTCCAAAATTAGGATATGAGATATCTTAAAATGTCTTAAAAGCATTTTAAGATAACTTATATGTTTCAATCTTGACGTGGGTGCTGTCTGCAAGGTACTATCTAAATTTGGGCCAAAAAGTTACTCCATTTTACGTCACAGATTAGAAAATCATTTTCAATTTTGTTCCATCATTAAAATAATTACGCACAAGTTAGAATGTCAACTTTTTGCTCACTATGTTTGAGCATTCTATATAATTTAATGTACGATGATTTATCTAAATTTCAATCAATGCATCATGTTCTTACTCAATTTTCAAGATGTTTTCCAAACGCGCCACGAACTTTTTACATTTTTACTAACTTTATCGTATCCAAGTCCAAGAGGTCAAAATCTGCAAAAAGTATTTTTATTTACATTTTTTTGGGTAAATATCAATCTTTTTTAAACTACTTTCTAATAGCAAAATCGTTCTTTCCGTGGTATAATACTTATTGTTAGAATAATTCTCGAATGATGCGCACGCTTGAAAGTAGAATAACTGTATTTATATTGTTTAGAGCATAATTAACGCTTTGACCTATATAACTGTTTCACGTTGGAAATAACATGCACATTATTTCAACATAATGTTTATTGTTTCAACATGTACATAATGTTTGTTATTGAGGATGTCCTCTCGTGATTATTCGCGTAATTAATTTCGGCACAAAATTTTGACGATCGAATATATCAATTTATTTAATTCTTGTACTAAAGCTATGATGTTGCGATGTCATGTAACATTGATAAGAGCCTCACATTCGCGCGAAACTACTTAATTCCTATTTATATGTTTTTTTATCGCGAGAATTGTCATATCGCGCATAAAAAGACTCCATCCGCATACATGAAAGAAAAAGATTACATATATAAGAATTTAAAGAGAATTTACGTCACGCTACGTAACGAGGTAGCTAATTTCTTTTTCTGATAGTAAGCGGAGATCGATTAGAAAATCTTCTCGAATGAACCATAAGCCTCTGCCGCCGTGATTTCTGGACTGTTTTGCGTGTTACATATGTATACAAGAAGTGAATCAAATGAACTTTATACTCCAAGATACTTGGTCGCACTTCAAAATGATTCTCGCGATTTATAATTCTTTATCTAAAGATTTATTTCTGTGCAACGTAAATAAAAAATATTTAAAAGATATATTTACATCTAAATCTGTAACCGTTTCCATTTATTTCAAAATATTACGAGTATGAAATTAACAAACACTATTATAAAAAAAAGAACGATGAATTAGAGCCCATATTGTAACTTACTTCTATTTACTTACTATATATAATTTCGTGATATCGCTCGCGTTACCGTGCAACAATTCCCCTCTTCTCCCTCTCTTTCTCTCTTGCAACTGCAATATGGGTATTAGCCCATAAAGAAAGGTCCATTGAACTCGTTAGAACGCATCGCGGGTTGTAATGCAGCTATGCATCATCCCGTAATATAGGACAAAAGATATTAAACGCAAAACCAGCCGCGGCAGATAATAAGTACGACACGCGCGATACCGTATGCAACGCTGAGGTCACGGATGCGCACGTGCATGTGTTACTGTAATCTATGTAAGCTCGTTTATCGATATCCGTATCTTGCCGGATCAGCATCCAACGTCCGGTTGAATCTTTTAACTAAATACTTACATAAATCTTTCCCGCTTGTCTCTTATCGAGCGAGACTTGTACGTCATACCTTCGTGCGTTCTTCTCTCTGTTCTCCTTCTTCATTTATAAAATTGTGAAAATTTTTCTCGTAATTTTTATATAAATTGGAATATTTTTCAGAAATATTCAAAAATATTTGGAAAGTTCTGAACATCTTCTCTCAGAATTTTTCATACAGGATTTCTGAAATATTCTAAAATTTCTCATTCCATAATTTTTAAAATGTATTTTAAAATTTTTTAGATTTTATAACATTTCATCAGAAATTATACTTACAAAAAATCATAAAAAATCTTACAATATTTCATAATTAACATGTATGAAAAATTCTGAGAAAAGATACAGATTTTCTGAGAAATGTTCCAATTCGCATAAAAAAAAAGAGAGAAAATTGTAAAATTATGGAGAAATTCTGAAAAATTATATGAAAAATTTTGAGAAAAATTTTCACCAGGATATTTATAGGTATACCGCAAAAGCGCGATATTTCTCTTAATTCTCGATTTTCTGGATTTAATTTTAACCGAATTACAAATATAACACTGAATTTATTTTCTTTTATCTTTTACAAATAGCTACTTTAATCTTGAACAAGGATTTTAAAGATCTTATCTCAAGAGAGAAACATCCACCGCAAAGTTCTTGAGGTACTCTCGTTAACGCAATTAATGTAATTAAACAACATAATCGGGAATCCCTCGCCAATTTAGTAAACGAAGAAGATAATCAACAATATCCACAATAATGTCAGATGATGAGATTACGAGATAATCTTGGCTTTCAGATACTAACGGAGCTTGCAAGATTATCAAAGAACGCTGTGGATCCTCGTGGCGACGGCATGCCGGCGCTTTAATTTTCTTCGTCCTTCATGGGCAAGTATATACCATGTTCCTCTGACCGACAACGCTCGCATTATCCGGAAAGGTAAAGGAAAACGAAATATATATATCATGGCGTTCTACGACGTGGGAACGGGCGACCTCAAGGAATTGTGGGAGTCTTATATCACCGAGCCGCCGGTGAGTACGCAATCTTTATACGTATATAAACTGATTCCTAAAAGAAGAGAAATGGAAATATCGAGAATTTCATTGTAAAAGAAGTATATGGCAGAATTAATATAACTTTATTTTAAAGATTCTTACAAAAATTTGATTGGCACTGATAAGATAGTGATTAATTACTTATATTTTTAATATTAAAAACACATTGCTCAGTGCTTTTAATACTTAAAATAAGTAATTAATGTTTAAATTATGAGATCAGTATTAAATTAGAGATTTCTGCACGAGAGATACAACTATCGCCGCTCGCGAATTTGTTGTGTGCCACCTATGTGGCATTATTACTACAATATATGTTCTCGAGAAAGTGTTTATCTAAAATCTCGAATGAAAGGAAGCTCCATTGGGGGACCGTAGGGACGCCTACATCCTTCAGAGTCTTCAGAGAGCCGTGCATCCGCAATCCTCCGCGTTATTCGAATATTCGTGTCAAATCTCAAGAGACAGTCAGCGGCCAGTAATTCTGTCAAGACATATTATACTGACGCATTCAAGTATATATTTTTAAACACAGTATGAATACCGTTATTTCCGTAACCTTATCTGTTACGTGTTGGTTGGAAATATACGATCGTATTTTACAAGAGATATATTCATTATTTTACAATACTGTATTACAATACTATTCGTAAAAGCGTCTTTTTTATAAAAGCTTCTTTTTATGTAAAATGCAAGAAACGCTTGCAAATGTTGTGCAAAGCTTATCAAATTGATTGAACATCATTGAAAAATGCATTTCTGTTTCATGCACATTCCTGAATGATAATAATTACAATATTTAATAATGGAGTTATATATTTGCATTCAATCTTCAAGTGATAATAACTAGTAAAAGTTAATATTGAAAATGTAATATTGAAACATGATTGCGTTGAAATTCAAAGATTTTATCAAAATGAACACACACACACAGTCTAAAGTCGAATCTCCTTTTTAACTATGTATATCTTTTCACTCACTACTTTTTTAAACTCATTTTAATATCTCCAGTTTAAAAAAAGTCCAACATGACAGTCTTTGAATGATAAATAATAACGGTCGCGTACTTACATATGCATCGCGTATATTATCATTTATCATTGCGCTTATATTGCGGTGACACGGTTGCAAGTTGCGCTAATTAAGCTTAAGGAAATGAGGAAACTGACAAATTTACATGATAGCGTCTTGTAGGACATTACGTCACAACACAACGCCGATAATTCTTCTACCAGTCGGACAATTCGTCGCGTTTATTCTTCGCGCGACCCTCACCTGATCTATCTACCATCCTACGAACGAACAGTGCGAACGTGCACGACGGAAACTATTTTTCATCGCGCTTGCTTATTGCATTCGCGACAGCAACAATGGCTGCGCACATGCTCCTTTCATTCTCGCAGCGTGCTGCGTGCGTTCTCGTCTTCGATCGCCGCGCAAAATGGGACACGGCCGCAAATTCCTCGCGCGGCCCTTTCACGTCAGAATTTTCTTTGCAGTTTGCACGACGCGAAGGCATCGTATTACCTCGCCGCGTCGCCTCGCAACAAATTAATCCTAATCATTAACGCATCGCATCTCTAATATTGTTACGCCTCGATTGTTTCTCGCCGGCGGCGAATAAATACAATTCACATTCAGTCGTTGCTGTTTTACGCGCCGCGCCGTGCCGCGCCGGACGTATACTTATTATTGGTTATTGTTCTTCTTATCGGCCGCCCGTAGCTTCACGTGCTCACCGAGTAATTTAGCAAGTCTCCGAAGCGACGACGCGATTAACCGGTATTTTTATCGTTTCCTAGAAGATCGCCGATATTCACATTCGATTCCGTTGGAAATAAAATTCAATCGTCAGTCACGTAGTAGATGCCATCGTCTTGGAGACTCGAGAGTTAATCTTGCGTCAATTCTTTCGTCGTATTCTTCTGCCGAGGATTTACGCAACAACGCTGGGAATGATAGAAATTATTCTTTTCTTTTTTTATTCAGCATGCATTTGAATGTTATCCAGACAATTAAATTAAAAATCAGGACATAATATGTATTAAAAACATGTTAATAAAACGTCTTAATCGGGGATAGTGATTTAACATTTTTTTTATTATATAGGATACACGATTACATAGGATATTTTTATACCTCAATTAAAATCACTATTATTGACATTTTATTGCATATAATTGATTGTTTTCTGATTTATCTTATTTATGTATTTAAGGATATGAATTTAATTACAATTTTCTGAAAAAAAATAAAAACCAAACAAATATTAAATGGAATAAGTTTACTATGACAGTACTTCTAAAAAACAAAGATCTTAATTAACATAATACTTTTCTGTTGTGGATTTCCGATGGAATTGCACATTTAGGTTTGTAAAGAATAATTACTAAAAAAAGAAAAAAAATTTATCAATTTTTCAAGTCTAGTATGTATACATGTACCAATATGTGAGAGATAAACCGCTGATCAAATATACCAATGTCTCTAATGCCTAGTAATAATTTTTAAATCTTTTATATTTTAATGATAGAAAAATAACTATTGATAAAGAAATTTGATTTATATACTTATAGATATGAGGAAAACTTTTGAATCTTATTTTCTACATAGTTTTTTATATAATCAATCTTGTTGCCATGTCTTGTTGTCAATACCCAATTTTATCAAAAATCATTAATCGTAATATTATTCAGTAATATGTTGTAGAACTGTTACAATTTCTTCTATTTTTACATAACATTTTATGTCTGATCATGTTTATCTTTTAAATAATTTTTTTTTTAACATAATAAATAATTTTTAACATAATAATTTATTTTAACATAATAAATATTTTATTTCTGGATTTACTATACTTAATCTACCATTTTGATACTAATTTTTAATATATTTTGACCTCACTTTTGTATTCAGCTATCTGCCTTTAAAAATAACTAGATAATGTATGTTTTATTTTTTAAAAAAGTAAAATCTTAAAGCATTAAACAATATTTTACAATAATTCACTTTTTTGTTGCCGCTAAACTGGAATGTAAAAACATCCCAAGTAACTATTCTCGGGTTTGAAACATCTTTGCGAGAATAGTTTAACAGACGTCTTAAAAACATTTTATGTCCTGATTTAGTGTTAGACTTTGTCTGAATTATATTTTGAGTATATCATCACAATTCGATTGTTCCTCGCAAACACCGAGAGAAGAATTAGCGCCAATCAGGGTGCGATTGAGTTTTCATTACGAATTTTGATTGATCAATTAGTAAAATTCTTTCTTCCGTTTGATTAATCAAATGCTTCGAAACATTCGTAATCCTCAACCTGGATTCACAGCATTTATAGCATATCGTGAAGGATATTTGTATTTGGATAATATGACATTATAATTAGTGTGTCCACCTGTACAAATATCGCATCATTTCCAGTGTGTTCATAAACACATCTTTTGCGAGAAGAATGATACGATTATCATCGTTCAGCCGTTCATAAACCAGACATATATATAGAAATAATTTTTTGGAGCATAGAGCAACCAATTCTCTTCTGAATGTAAATTTAACGATGCTTCTCGTCAGAATTATTTCTCGGTGAATTTCCAAAATTTCCGAAATATTAATCTTCGAGAAATTACAATATATTCAATATTATTCTCGGTACTTTAATAATTTAGATTTAAGATTAAATTATTTTTAGTTTAGTAGACGGAAAACTATCTGTGGATCGTAATCATAACGTAATTTTAAAATGTTAATGCAAATATATGTACATATGTTATTATTTTTCACAATCCAATCAAAAGCATCTATAATTGTTTAATATATTATAAATATATTTATGCGCATGCACACATGTTTTTTTTTCTTTCTTCCGTTATTTAATTATCTACAATTTAATTATCTACGGAGCTAGCATGAAATTTGATGCGGACATCGAAGATGATATATATATATTCATACTATATACAGTCACACACACACACACACACACGCGCGCGCGCGCGCGCGCGCGTGTTGATTTTGCTGGAAATTTTCAATCAGTACTTGATTATTTCCATATAATAACGAGTTATTAATATGCATCGATACGATAGTTTGGTTGTAGCGTCACAATAGAAATTGAAAGGCGAATCGGCGCATGCATGTCAATGCTGTCTCATCATATTTAGAGGGTCAGTCCCCTTTGGCAGGAATTACGTCAAGCGGCGGACAGTTAATCGCGCACGCAAATATGTCTAGCTAATAAAATCGTTTAAGCCAACGGACTTTCTTTATAAAAGAAAACATGGGAATCCCCGCGTTCTAAATGCAGTTGATGACAATGAGCCTGGATTAGAAACTGACATCCGATTTCCAATATTAGAGACGCAAGTTCACTTAATCATTGTCGAAAGCATGATATAACTCATAATGAATCAACCTAATTATAACTGTCATTTACAACAAATATAGATTTCTCTCTCTTAACAGGCTTTCCTCTCTTTAATAAAAACGGTGACATCGCGCGATATGCCATCGATGCGACGCGACGTAACGAGTGTCGCGATTAATCGTGTTATTACGTGGAAGCGAGCGACGAAACGACGAAGCGTATAGAAATGCAAACACAGCGAGTGTCGCGACATATGCAACAATCGATACAGATTCTGAAACTCTAGGAATGCAACCGGGAAATAGACCAGAAATCGTCACCTGCACGGAATTTTTCTCAGAAAAATATAACTCGACATCGATATTTTTGTTACTTCGTTTTTTTATTCATTACGAAACAATGTATTTTTGTATTGCTGAAGAAAACATATGAGTCCATGAAATCCACTCAAATATTTTGTTTCCTAATTTTCTATCCTTTAAGAATTCTTCAAGTTGCATTATACATTCCTAATCTGTGATATAAAGTTGTTTGAAAAATATAAGTAAAATATTAATAAAATTTCTTTTTAAATCTTGTTGGATATACAGTGGCTACCAAAAGTTTCCGGTCAGTAAATAATTGTATCGTTCAGATAAAAAATCTTTATAAATAAAGATCTGGTACATAAATATTAATTTATTATATAAATACTTAATCTAATATATAAACTATATAATATATTTTAAGTTGATTGTAACAAGAATGCATTAGCTTATAAATTGAAAAACAGATTAATAAAAAATTATATCTCTGTTTGACAGGTGCTGTAAACATGGAACATTTTTTTCAGAACACACTGTTTATAAAATTATTCCCAGGGTCATCAAGAAACAAGACCCATATGTTCCAGTTACGGGTTAATACAGCTGCAATTAATTCGCTATCTGTCTCGTTATGTTGAAGACACTTGTTTCGATAAGCGTTATTACCTTGACAATGTATGTCGTTATATTAACTCAAAGGGAGAGACTCATGCACATTTTAGTTTTTACGAGATACGAACTTATCATTTCATCATCTCAAATTTATTTTATTCATTTGTATATATTGCATTTATTTTGCTGCAACATATTTACACAGTTGATGCTTAATCATTTAAATAAGTAAAAGTTAATTTAAAGAACTTTAAATTTAAGTAGCTTCGATATTGAAAATGTAGAGCAAAGTAATTTCACTCACGGACGGCGTCCGTAATTGTGTCTAGGCTCGTATGTGTTGCATTTTTATGTGGTTGTAAAGCAATTTTCTTCACTCGCGCGCGCGTTTGTCGTGCTTGCGCAGGTGCCACTGACGCAAGTGTTGATAGTACCTATAGTCCTCGCATTACACATTCGAGCCTTCTATTGAATTAAATACTTCGCAGCCACTTTATAACCGCGTAGTTCTATTCTAAAAAAAGAAAGAATTCACACAAATTTTTTATCGATACAAATTTGCAGTAACAAAAATTAATTTATTATTATTATTTTGACAGAAATAAATTTATTATTTCAATTTTATGCAAATTTATTTTATTCGTTTGTATATTTTACATTTATTTTGATGTAATATATTTTTACTTGCCAACATCAATTGTTTAAACAAATAAAAATTAATTTTAAAAATTTTAAATTCAAGTAGCTTCGATATTATTGAAAATGTAGAATAAAATCTCACTATGCGATACCTCTAATAACGTTTAAGCTCATTTAATAAGGGTTGCTCTGTCGTTTCGCCATGAGTAGAATTATTCCTTTATATATTGAAGATGGCTTAAAGAGCCAAATCGTTTATTATAAATAAATTAATAGTTTTAGACAAAAAAAAAAAGAAAAAGATTATTGCGCACTGATTACTGCGATAAAACTCTTATTAGCCCTGAATTACTTTCGTTATTAAAAACAAATTTGTCTCTCTAAGTGATATCATAATTCAACTAAATATCGTGAAAGCATCTCAGACAATTGTTACGCTCTGATAAGAAAATTATTCCCTGATACAACCGTTACTCTGAACAAAAGTAAAATCACGGATTTTTTTGCTCCTTCATATATAAATTACGGTGTGTCATATATAAATTATGGATTTTTTTACTTATTCATAAATCATAAATTAGATTTTTTTTACTTATTCATAAATTATATACGGCATTGACGTTTTATCTGACCGTCGTTTCTCAGCATGCCATTAATGTAAAAATTGAATGTCAAAGGCCCTCCTGACGGGAAAGCTTTCTTTCGTTCAAACCGTTGCCCGGAAAGGGATGAATGATGGACGTGTTAGGAAAATACACGGAAGTAATTTTTCTACAATGCGACGTAAATATCCAGGCGTAGTCAGGATTTTATTTAGAGGAAAGGGAGGGAGGCAAATTAAAGTTGAAACTTTTGAACCCAAGAGAGTAGAAGGGTAATCAAATGGTATAGACCATTGGATTTGTTTTGTTTTATATAATTATTTTTAATTAATTACTAACAAATAAATCACAAAATCATACATATTTAATTTATTTTATTTTTCTCTTAAAATTGTAAACTAATTCTTTGAATCAGATAAATTTAAGTTTATAACACTAGCCGCCTTGGATTTTTAGAAAATCTTTCTATAATATAACTTTCACTCCTCCAATCCTTTCTTCTTTTTTCAAATTAATTTTTTATGAATATACATTAAGCATAATCCGTTTAAGCAGTTTTAATTGTCTTTGTTTTTTTAAATATAAAAGGATCATGGTCCTCCTACCTCCTCTGGCTACGCCCATGTAAATATCGATTATGTCATTGATACGTGTCGTGAAGAAAAAAGTGTCGATAACATGTTGTTATCATAAACAAATGGTATTGTATTTCCTATAGATAAACAGGAAGCATCCCGACACTATAATTTTCATCTTGCTCCCATCATCGTTTATTGAAGACAATATTAATTTTATTATTGACATTCTTTTAATTATGAGTTAATTGAATTATAGAAGTAAAATATTGAAAATAAAATTGAAAATTATTTGAATAAAATTGACTTTTCAAAATTCAACGTCACTCTTGATATGACATACTTTTTTAGGAAAAACAATTTTTTTATTTCTGTTTACTTTATTGCTTATAACTTTTTTATTAATAAAGATACAGACATTTGTTTGATTCTTTAATGTCTGACGTTTTGATTGAATGAAAAGGAATGTGTTGCAATATGTTCATATGAAAATTATAAGCAATCGAAGTTGAATTAATAGATATTCCCTACACAGGGAATATTATAAGTTTTAACAAATATAATATGGCATTGAAAGGTTAATATAACTAATAAATAATTAATAATTAGTTTCAATAAAGGAATAAATTTTTATGTGGATATAAAAAATTATTATGTAACCAACGCTGCCTTGAGAAGCTTTATAATCATTTATTTATCAAGCAAATGTAACGTACAATAGCAATGTAGATTGCATATCAGGGTATATCTAATCTAATTAGGAAGAGGAGATAAAAATAGCTATGGTGTCGCAAAACACTCACAATAATCACCATAATAATTCTGTATGAGAAAAGTCGTGATTGGTTGCCTTTAGTCCAAAACCGGAAGTAGGAATATGCCGAGCTCGCAATACCGGAAACATAGGCGCCAAGAGTGGGAGTCGAAGTACACAATAATGAAACGATATTGCGACACTCGTCCCACTGCATAGCAAATATTATATAAAAATGAGTTACTACCAGAGAACGCGAATGTAAAAATATTACAACGTTTAAATAACGTTTATTTCTTTTTTTATAATTTGAATTTGTTTGTTTAACGAGTAAATGCAATGTAAAAAGTATTTATGGAGAAGAAGATTTTTCTAAAACAAAAATCTATTTGTAAAAAATGAATATTGATTATCAATTTATTAATGAGTAATAACGTTTTACATGGAAAAAATGATTTTGCTGAAGTATCTAAAAATTTAAATAGATCTAAAAATAATTTTGTTGAATTATCTAAGTAATTATATAGGAAATTAAAGTATACGAAGCAATGCTGCAAAAAGTTTTTTCTAACAACATCCTCGAGCGTCCTGGTATAATTATTTTTTAATAATCCAACAAACTTATTTTTAGTTCTGTATCCAACTCTTATAGGGAATTCAATAGAATCATTTTTTTTTCCGTATGATAAATAAGAGTTTCGCGAAAATAATAATGTTCATGATTTTAAAAATTAAATTTTTCGTTTGTACGATCGTGCGTCCAAACAATACATTTTTCATTTTTATTTATTATTGAAATAATGTACATTAATTATTACACATCTTACTAGATAAAATAATTTTGAGAAATATTCAATCTATTTTATACTTTATACTTTATTAATAAATTGCTAATTAATGTTTACCACTAAAAATAAAATTTCTTTAAAAAAGGTTTCTTCAAAAAAAGGTATCTCGCCTGTACGAATTCTTTTTGTACTCACTGTATGATATTTCTTTTCCACGTATCTTCTAATAAATTCTCGACAATGGCAATTTTTTTCTCTGTCAAAGAATTGCTTTCAAGGATTTTATCTGCCAACTATGGAAAGTAGGAAATAACACGAAACAACACAGATGAATCACACATATTTTATAATGTAACAGCTCGCTGTACGCGATATTTATGTTATGCATCTTCTTTTTCGAAAATAGCAGTACATCATTTAGAACAGTATCCATAGTTCATTCGTATTTTAAGATCATCTTAAGTAATGTCAATCTTATAAGATGCTAATATAGTCCTCTGATTGGCTTGTGACGTCTTAAGATCTCAAATATAAGAATCGATTATATCAGTCTTAAACTAAGCATGTCTCGAACGTCGGATCTCTTACGAGTCGACTTTCTATCTTAGATAGACATGCTAAAACAAAATTCTCTTCGACAAGCTTTCCGCCCAAGCGAGCGGAACTCCTCGATTTTCCGTTCGCGACGTCGGCGTCGTCGCCGTAAGCGTTCTTGAAAAAAATAAAAAATAAATTAAAACGCCAATTACCGGCGATCACTCATTTTCTAGCGGCACATTTCCTTATCGCCAAGCGCAGCACGATTCCGAACAACTATGGTACGTAAATAATTATTGTTTTTCCCGGCTTACCGTTTGTTTGCACGCTTCGCTTCCCCGTTCGCTTCTTCGTTACGCCACGGCTTAACCCGCAAACGGAGGAAGGAAAGGAAGGATCGGAAGAATTCACGACAAAATCACCGTAGCGTGACCTTTCGACATTTATATCAAATTCTCCAGCAACGGTAGCTGTAGTTCGACTTTTACAATAGCTGAGATGAGAAAGTGTCAAGCGACTCTCTGGAGACTTCCTCGAACATTTTTTACTGCACATTAATCTCTGAAACAGTTAATCGTGATTGATCTTTCATATTTTTAGATCTACATTATCGCATTTAAAAGATAGATATCATACCTTTTATATCATAAATTCCTTTACTTACAGAAATGAAAATAACTCAAAAAATTAAGTTCTTCAAAAAAAGGGAAAGAACTATATTTTATAAACTTTAACAGAATAGAACAGAAAATTATTAACTAATTGAATAATATTGATAAAACAAATTTACAATCAAATGCCATTTTTTCTCTTTTTCCTTTTGCAACTCTTAAAAAAAAAAATCACCTTTTTTGAATTGTTTTTTGAGTTGTGTCACTTTTAAAATATAATAATAATATCCTGCGTGAATTCTTGATCGTAGCACTCTTATAGATGTAACATACGAAAAAAAAATGTTATTCCTTCTATTAATATATATTAAAAATATAATTTACAATTGATCGAATTATAAGAATGATTTCTTGAGCGTGTAATACAAGTAAAAAGTAAAAATTTATCGATCATAGAATGCGATTGTTGCGTTCTTACCGTTTCTGGCGTTCTTATCGTCTGTTCGCATAACACCGTTAGATGCGGGATTCCACCTTTGTACATGCGTAACCGTAAACTTTTCTTCCGCGCACATTGGCGCGCGAAGCGCGCTATTCTCTCTCTTTCTACAAACATGTAATAGTACAATTCCAAGCTACAGGCTTTTTTATCAGAGGAAAATATATCTTCAGAAATCATTGTATCTGATAAGACTAAATACTTTCTAAACAAATACATTTTTTTAATTGAATTTTGGATAATACTTATAATATACAAAATTAATAATGAAACGTAAAGTTTTTTCAAAACATTTCAAAATTTTGAGAGAAAAGAATTTCTATTAAACTATAAGAAATTATTGATGTGAAGCCAAATTTCCGATTTCTTTTTACTGCTCTAGAAATGTCGTAAGTATATATATATATATACCGTAAGTAATTCCTTTTTGCCACTTGCGTTTGTAGAGAGTTTGAAAAAAGTTTGTGAAAAGAAGATTTTATATAAAAGTATGAAATGTAATTTATCATGTACAAGATTTGTTATGGGACGTACCGTAACGTGTATAGGATGTTGAAATAATAGAGAAATTTGTCTATTTGGCCAGGCTTTATTCGACAGATGAGTACAGACAAATTAAATTGGAAGTTCGTTCACCACAAGCAGTTGATGAGAACTGATTATGAATTGTTTATACTCAATAGAGATCTTCAAATAAAAAAGGATTACAATTTCGAGCACGAAATACTATAAACAACGATCAATCCAATGATTTTCAGGAAATATTGATTAATGCGATTTTTTTGTAATATATAGGAAGAAAATGAAGATCAGAATACACAATAAAAAACATTTTATACATGTGTTAAAATCTGAATGCAATCTGAAAAATGTAATTTGGCAGATTAGTCACATTAATCGAATTAAATTGTTCTTCAACAATAGGAACGCGAATATAAACGGAACACAAAGAACAGAGCTGTCTCGCACAAAACATAATGCTGTTAATAAAGATGATTTACGAGAAAATTCTAAAACAATTTTGCGTTTGGATAAATAATTTCACAGTTATCACTCTCGACGTTCACCCACTATATTATATTCAATCAAGCTGCCACCAGTCAGTCAGTTGACTCTCAATCTTCTCGTGATTACTAACCAGTACGGAACCATTATTGTTACCGCGGCGCTTGCAGCTCGTGAATGAACGCAAAAATTCACACGTGTATCCGTCGCACAAGTATATAATAATAACAATTGAGAAAGAGAGGGTCTTTCATGAAAAAGAGAATACATTTTGATCGGGTGCTTCAAGGTAAGATAACGTGCGACAACAGTCTCAACGATTTACAATATGATGAGGAAGAAATTCTATCGACCTTGAATAATTCGTCGCGATTAGAATTGCACATTCATCGCAGCACGCGCTGCTTTCGTCGCAGACGCTCGCTTATCCGTTTCATTATCAGCGACTGCAAGATTTGAACGACAGATAGGCAGATAATATCCAAGCTAAGATCGAGTATTAGTTGAAGTAGATTAAAAATTTATGTTGTACATGCGAAAGTTCAGAAGGCTACAAAAAATGATGTATTAAATAAATAATAATGTAAATTATAAATGTATTATTATTATTGTGTTAAATATTAATAAATATTAATTAATTTAATAATATTATTATTGAAATGTGTAATGTTCCTGTTTTAATAATAAAATTATTTTTGTTTTATTAATATATTCGTTTTGATCAATGTAGATTAACTTTTCGGTTTAATTTATTTTTTTATATCTTTTTCTAGTTCTAAAAATTAAAAAAAGATAATGAATATAAATTAAACTGAGATTAAAATTAATCTGTATTGACAGACATGAACATAATGCTGTTATTGTGAATAAACAAGATTATTTTTAAACTGCTGTTAGCTAATATTGTTAAATACATCTTTTCTTGATAGTTTTTTGAAACATAACATGCCTTGAATAAAAATTAAACTTTTCAATAATAATAATTATTTTTTTAATTAATGATCTGTTGGAACGGAAAATTAAATGCTGATACGGAAAAGTAACGATATAGAACCAACAGAGGATAAATTCATTCAATTGTTTCCGCAATCAGAGATTCGCTTCGTTGCAGAATGGATTATAATGTCTCTTTCTGTCTCGGTAGTTCTGTCTTCAAAATTTAATGTCCCAAGACTTCAGAAATCTATTTAGCTTCCCTACTGCTCTTATCGGCCAACAGTTATCAGAGGAAAAAGATAAAACCGTCGTGATTACGGACCCTCCGGCGATTAGACATTCATTCTGTATACATGTTTCCTTTCGTAGAATCCATAGATATTTACACTTTCCAAATGTAGTTTTACAAAGATAAGAAACATACAAATTTGAGATATTTGCAAGTATCACTATTTAACAGAAGAACAAAACATACATTCTCTAAATTTTATTCCTCTATTCTAATTAAATCTCTTTCGAGATTTTATTTTCTCGGATGTGTTAATATGGCGTCGTTAACTGCTCGATAAGTATATTTAGAATCGTTTCCGAATTAGCATTCTTCTGTCGTTTTTGTCGTAAGAGCATGCGAATTTTCCTCGGATTCAGTTGCCATATATCCTGTCTCCTAGCACGTGATAAATTTCGATTTCATTTATCTAGGTCTCAGCGATGTCATCGTTGTTATTTAAGGTGATAATACTCCACTGCCTTTCTCATCACTTTAAATAAGCTGTATTGAATTCGAACGAATTGACGATATGTTTTATCAGCCATATCCTTGAAGGCGTCTATTACAGAAGACTTTTGATAAAAATAACAGAAGATACGATATTTGCTTGTGAGAGAGAAGTAGAATCTCGAAATCTTCAGAACTTTCTAAAATACCATATATTTTCCAAATCGTACTCTAAAAATATTATTTGTAAAATATTATATGTAAAATTATAACAATTATGGAACATTACTAACTCGTTAAACGACAAATTGACAGTAACATTACAATATTTTAATTTTTTATTTAACAATATAAATGTAATATAACATACATATTATAACAGTTACATTGTTGAGCATGAAATTATAACATTGTAATATATTACTGTTAGTTTATATTTAGCAAGCAAAGATATATATTTATATGTACATAAGTAAAGTAAAAAAAAAACTTATAAATAAAATTATTTTTTTGTAGTAATTATAAACAATTAGCAAAAGTAAATTTACAAAAGTTAAATTTAAGTATATAGATTTATATGATAATTCGCTAATGAAATGCGATATAAATTGTATAAGTTTTCTTAAACTACATTATCGATGTACAAACGTAAAAATGCAAATTTAATTTGTGTAACATTATCATTATGTTATAATATGCGACGTGCCAAAGCAAAATGTTTCATTTTTTTTTAATTTAACAGAAGAAAGGAAAAACTTATTTTCTTCATGAGAATTCATTTCAAAAATTTTTGAAATAAAATTTTTGTGATAATTAAAGATATGATCAATCGATTTTTGTAAAAATTTTTAATGGAATAATTTTAATTTTAAAAAATCGTGTTAAAGTTGTCAAAATATCAAAATGTTAATTCAAAATTATAGTTCAAGAAAAATACCATATAATTGCATAATAATAAACTTACTTAACGTTTTGAGTTGTGTTCCTTTTTTTTCCGTAAAAGCACTTTCCAAGTATTAATATATGAGATAATGAAGTCACTTATAATCAATTCATATAATAAAACGCATTCTAACAATTTTATCACACATATAATGTTTTGCCATGGCAATATTATAAAATGTACAATATCCTCATGTGCAATATTACAAAAATTTATGAATTTATATAAAACTATAAAATATTATTGTTATTGTGTGTAATTTTCTGTCTAAAATAAACATATTTACATAATTAGAAATAAAAGTACTAATTTTTGTAAAAGAGTACAATTTTAAATACTTCCGCTATAAATTGTGTAATTTTTACGCATATTATTTATATAATTTTACATACTTTTTTTTTTACATGCTTTAGTATGACTAAAGACACTTAAAAGATAAAAATTTCCATTTCAGATCTTTTTTCTGGCCTTTCAATTTGCGTTGAGAATGCCATGCTGCTTATTTCATTTTATTTTGAATTCTTTCTATTTAACTTCTCGCAAGATTATTAGGGTCGGCAGCAAATCTTAGTGAATTGTAGTGAGTTCAGGATTACGGGGCTTTTTAAATCTGACGTTCATCTCAACAAACCTCTCACGTAACCGGTGACGCAAGTGACCGGTCGCCAGGGGCGACTTTTTTTTTCGAAACGCATATTTATCATGCGTTAAACAGACACGAGCGATTCGCCCGCAGGTATAACGACAATGATAAAAGGCAAAACAGTGGCCTGGCGAATCAGTCGTGTTGAATAGTTACGCGTATTGTGTGATAAGCTCTTATCAACTGCTCCTACCATTGTGTACTACCTCTCCTTTTCCGTCTTCCTTCGTCGCATTGTCCCTTTCGAAACCTTATACATACTGATTAGTAATTCCTCGCATTTATTTGACCCAATTGATAACAGCGTGGATTTGTATGACACCGATTCCTTAACTATGTTTCTGCACGTACGTGGACGGAGAATACGTAATAAACGGTTCGCTTAATCTGTAACTGGAAGTTACTAGAGTCCTGGTATTCCTGAGTTAATTTTTCATTATATTTTTTAATAATATGAAATGAATTGGAATTTTATAATGATTCGCGATTTTGTTTTTTTTCAGTTCTATTCGATTTGTATAAACTAATTATTGTACTATATTTATGCTAAGTTCAAATGTTGCTTAATTTTTTATATAGTTGAAAGTTAAAATTTCTAAAACTAATAACAAAGAACTGTAATTAGGTCCCAAAGATCAATATATTTCTTCAGCGTCATGAAAAATGTGTGTCTCTGTTAATCTCCGAGCATATACTTTGCTCATATTTAGCAAGATATGTTTCATGTATATTGCAGCAAATATAACATAAATAACATGATTATCAAGTTTGTTTTTAATTGTACTTTTAAGTAAAACTCATGGAATCTCATGTTTTTATTTATACATGCGTTGCTTAGAATAACTCTATCAGCAAACTGATAAGATAGTGTAGCTTTTAATTATTCGAATTGATTAATCAAATACTTTACATACATACTATTAATTTCTATGTCGTATATTATGCCAATAAGTCTATAAAAGAATTCTTAAACATGTTTTCCTTCCTATACATATTTCTTCTTATATTTACTTATTTACATATTTATCAGACGATGCATCGAATATCAAATTAAATTAATGTTGAGAATGTTGAGAATTTCTGACTCAGATAATTTAAAATTGTCCAAAGTTCTTTTTTTCGAAAAAGAGATAGCAAAAAATATCTATAAATTTAACAAAAATAAAGACAAAACAGATAAAGAAAGATCGATTAAAATATTGAATACTATATTATATATTATGTTGTGACCGATAAAAAAGAGCTAATTACAGTTTATATCCTTGACATACATATAATGTTGTATAATGGACTATTGATCTGAATACTGCATATAATTATACTAATTACTGATAAAGTTAGTTGGTTATATAAAAGTATCCTGCAGGGACTTCAACTCGGAATTCATAATTATATAAATGATTCTAAATTATATGTAAATTTCCTAGACTTCTCAAATATAAAACAAATGTATTTCAAATCTTTCTGAGTCACCGCACGTATCTAGAACTGTATTCGAAATTGAATTGAAACTGATGTTTATATTCAACATTTCGAATATCAAAGATGATTGAGGAGATGCGTCGAAGATAATTTGCAGATATCTTAAATTCAAATTCCTGGAATATAAAACGATCAGAACTTTTCCGTGTTTAAAGTTTTTA
Organism: Atta cephalotes; assembly: GCF_000143395.1. NCBI lineage: Eukaryota > Metazoa > Arthropoda > Insecta > Hymenoptera > Formicidae > Atta > Atta cephalotes. The sequence continues at coordinate 361,960 of NW_012130079.1, forward strand.
ATTTACTCCTTCTATGTGCATGTTTTTTTCTCGTATATTTCTGCAACAGCTGGCAAGAACAATAATTGAAATTGATTCCGTGATTGGGCCTTTTGACTCTATCGCGAGTATTGTGTCGCCCAATAGCTATTCGCTGGCTTTATTGGCCTCTCAGATTCGAATACTAATCGATGGAGTGATATATCTCGAGGTCACAGATACAAAGAGAATGGTCCTCTGCATTCGATTCGAATTATCGTTGATTGCTCTATTCTTAGGCGCAATAGTAGAAAGTAATAAATTCGTCGAGCGATAGCTCGTAATATCAAATATTATATATGTATTATTGCACAATTAGAAATTCTTCTTTGCTTGTATTGCAATATGTAATTTACTATTTTTGTTTTATCTTGAAATTAGCCCTATCTTGTTTTATCGTGAAAATTTACATAATGCCGTCATCGAGTCATTTTGTATCATGAGAGAGCAAAGTTTGTAAACCTTGATATCGGTATGCAATGAGTAAGCAGCCAAATATTCTTTTTTTTCCTTTATCACGCGTAAAAATATCTTTCGTTTTAGGTAGCACCTTTTACCCTCTATTGTAATATACCGAGCAGAAAACTATCTGTTGATCCTGTGGATCATAGAGAGAACATTTCGACGGATTTACACCATGTTTCTCTCGAAAACGAGCAAAGATCGATCATGTAAGTAATTCTGAGCCGTACGTGAGAATTTGTTCGAAATCCTGGGAGTAGCCATAAATACGCCTCGCTAAGCATCAATTTCGCTTACGAAGTTACTTGGCTCATTCATCAAATACATACGCGATTCGTCTTTATATACTTTAACAACATGGATTAATCGTACAAAACTGTACAAAACAAATTTTAATCATGCAATTATGTCTGAATATGTGATACAAAAAATGTTATCCGATGTAGTGTTACAAATTTAGCTTGATTTATTCTATGAGAAGAAGAACGAAGAAAGGCCATTTGGACAAGTAATATAAAAAAATATAATAATTTTTTAACGTAAAATATTAAAATAATAACACGATATTCCGATTTAAGAGCTTTCCATTTAATAGCGTACAGTCGACATAAACATTATTTTGTCTTTCTTGACATTTAATGGATAATAAAAAACAGAATGATATAAATTCAATTTAATTTACTCTAGACTCTTACAGAAATTTAATACTGAAATATAATGATTAATTATTTATTAAATATTGAACAACAATGTTTTTAATATTTAAAATAAGTAATTAACCACTCTTTTAATATTAAATTTGCCAGGACTAATGGATTTCTGTAAAAGAAAAAGTAGAAAAAGACGAAGAGATATAATAAATTGAAAATATTACATCTGCATCTGATTTCCATACAATTTGTTAATTCGAATGTCGAAATTATTTAAATTAAAATAATTAACAGTTGCGGGCACATTAGTCTTTGCGTGGGCTGCTAATCGTTCGTATTTTTTGCTTTTGTGAAATTTCATTTGGCGAAATTTTGGTTTTACGAAAGGAAACTCACTTGACGGATTCGTCGTCGTTGGAATTTGACCGATGCAAATTACTTTTGCAGCAATGTGCAAAATTTTTCAAAATAAATAGCTCGAATTTACGTTATCCGATCCCATCGACGATTCTCGAGTGGCCGAAGCTTTCTAGAGTTTCTCAACTTTCCTGAGAAGGTTCATGGCTACCTGTTAGGAAGGGATCTGGTTTTGAAACGAGTTGTATGTCAGTACATCGCACAGGAGAGAGAGACCTGTCGCCGTCGCCGGCATCGTTGCTCGTCGTCGACGGTGGTGGGGAATAGACGAAGTGACGGGATGGTTCGGATGAAACTTGAGGACGTTCACCTTTTTTCGTGACTTCGACGAGGCCGACAGACGCCGTTGAACTACCCTTTTCTATCAGCTAGAATCCTGAACGATTGACCTATTCGTCTACAACAGAGAAGTCCGCCTTCGTGATTGGAAATAGTGATTACAACGGGTAGTCTGAACTCATTTTCAAGGAAGACGCCAATCGTATTTTATATCATTTATATTTCTAAAATGTTTCCAAAATATAAAACTGTGTAATCTGTTCACAAACTTGTATAAAACAATGGAGTTAAACAATTTAACTCAAGAAATGTATTTCAAGAAATAATTTTTTCTGCATTGAAGCACAGTGACAAACATTAATACACTCAGGAATTTATATGTTAAATCAATTTATTCGACGCTTTTTAACATGCGAACAACTAATAACTGCTGCACTAAAATAAAAATTTTTATACACAATTGGAAATTCATCACGAGAGAGAATAGTATGCCCGATGAATACAAAAATTTGTAATTGAGCTCCAAATTGTATTTTGAGTTTTTAAAAAATATTTATTCACAGAAAAAAACTATAAATATTTAACAAAGTATTGATATTCATTCAAACAAAATATAAAAAGAAAGTTGAAAAAGAAAGCTCCAATAAGCAATGGTTATCTCTTAACTATAATCGGTACTTTATCACGTATAACGAATGATTTCCTTCGCTATGTAATGATAGTAACGTAGGGAAAATATTTGTGTTTGCCTCCGATCTTATTGATATTCTGTACGTTCAAGTTTTGATTACTATTGTATTAGCATAATTAGATATTCGGCCGGTGCATGCCGTTGACCTTCCCGTGATGCCTTCGAGTCTTCACGCCGCGATATCGCGAATTTCTGCACTGCGGCTTTCTGGCATAAACAGTTTCGTGATCGCGAAACGAATCGAATTGTTTTATGGATGCGATATGAATACCGTGTGTGAACGTTACGCTGTACGCTGTACATAACAAAAACTCGGATCGCACCTTTTACAACTGTGTTTTCATCGGAGATTTAATTTATCGAATTGTTATCGCCTTTTTTTATTGGTAATTTACTCGTATCCGTCGACAGTAACACGACAGACGTGCACAGATGTACTGGACACTGTCGTATCTTTTCTAACGGTTTACAATTCTCGCGTCAGATTATCGTTCCAACTATCTCGCGCACTTGCATCCGTATAATTGTCGATATAGAAGAAACATTTTTATTTGCGCTTTCTTAATTCTCCGGTTACAAAATTTGTAACTAATAGGGTGCTTTCTAATTGCTTAACACATCTTAACAAAATACGTACACAGAAATGCACAAAGTGTAGCATTGTGCACGGTTTCGATCCATTTCGGATAGAGTTAGATCAAATGTTGCTTTTTCCGCCTGCCTGTATGTACTGAATAAAAAAAAGCAAAAGTGCCGGCTACTGAAAGTCCTCCAACGGTACCTCTTTATAGCCGCCGCAGTTAGTAACATATAATTGTCACTAGAAAACACAAGCTTACGACTAGTAGCCTTCAGACAGAATATGGATGTGTAATGTTATTATACTAATGTTATGTCGACAATTACGGCAATTGGAGCGCAACTTGTGTTGCCGTGTGCACGAAAGTGTCTAGTGATTTTATAGTTGGAAAGCACCCACAATTTCTAACACAAGGGCTGTAAGAGAACTCTTTAATTTATATTAATTAAAAGTCACTAATTAATTTTAAAGAATCAAAATAGCATAATTTATATGAAAGAAACAATTTTGCAAAGAATCTAAAAATTTAGCTAGATACAGATTTGAAAATAATTTCATTGGACTCTTCTATTTACGTTTAATATGAAACTCAAACATAATAAGTAATATTATAAAAAGTTTTGATATTTCCAGCAATCAGTTTAATCGTCTTGCAGAATTATTTATTATTATCTAACAAAATTATTTTTTATATTTCAGCATTTCAGTAAAATCATTCTCTCCGGGTATGTGATTTCAATAGACTCATCATCATGTCGAGAAGGTTAATATAACTGTAATAACACAGACATATATGAAAATTCTCGCATCAGATAATTCGGAGAAAAATGATTAAACGCAACGCTCACGTCTCATACGATTTTCGATTCCACGCGAACAGCGATTACAAGTCACGCGTGCTTAAGTGGCATAGAAACGGCGCGAAATTTTATTTCACGTTACATACACAATATGCTCTTACGGTCCTCGTTCTCATTCATATGTATCGCAGCTTTTGAAACCTCGCTCGAACATGCCACTGCAATTCTCTCCGGTGCATTACCCACGAGTGCGTCTCCATCTGTATGCGCCTTCAATGCACTGGCGCACAATTGCTTTTCGACCCGTGCATCGTGTATCAGAGTTTAGCATCGAACCGACAAGTGGAAAGGTCAGTTCTGTTAATAACCGGCATAACTTTGTGGCCGCGCCATCTTTATCGCAGTCCATTACGTTCGTCTGGTGAAAATCATCCAACTTCGGGAACAGAGATTAAAAAAAATTAGAGAGTGAAAGGTCGATGATGCATAAAACTTTAAAGATATCTTGATTATACAATATTGGCTAAAAATATCAGCCGAAGAATTAATCAAGAAAGCAACAAGAGAATCTATCACAGATACTCAAACATATAATTACAGAGCAATCTAAAAAATCTTTATATTTTTGTAGTAATACTTCGAGAAGTGATATGTACATTCTTAAAATTTAATTTGCTTGAGATCGAGACAAAAAAAATATCTTTCGTTTTACTCGCATTAATTCATATGTCTAATTCAAAATAGAAGAATAGAATGCAAGAAAGTGTGACTAAAACGCGAATGAATGGACACGCTCCTTATTTCTTCTCAATTAATTAATTGCATTATTTAATAACGCAGTAATAACCTGCGTAATAACGGATAGGCGTATAATAATAATTGTTCTTGAAAAAATGAGCAATCGAAATAATTACGCGAGGCTTCGGCCGCGATTTCTCATAGACAGCTGAAACGACGAAAAATATAATAATGCCGCGGTAGCGAAATAACTCGTCGCGAAAATTATCGGACCCCCAGGCTCGATTCACTTCCCGTGTTGCGCCGCAGTTAGTTAATATCAATCGCTACGTTGCAATTTTGCGGCGGAGAAATTCAATCGGAATTCCTATCCCGGAGGGAGGACACAGAAGCGCCGCGCCGGCCCTCCGATCTCTAGATTTCTAGAGGAAATATTATAGGATTGGGAGAGTATGCCAGTAATTGCAACACGAAAAACTGATGATTAATTATTTATTTAATTCACTAATTATCATTCTTCCGTATCTGTATATAACTTGTTTGTAAATCCATGTAAAAACTAATCGATCAAAAATTCTTCAACCTCAAGTTGTTAACTTTATTGACGAAAAATTGAGTTAAATATATACATCTCACATTTTTATTTCGAGCTATGAAAATAAGTTAACATAGAGATCAATTTTTATCTTAGAAATATTTATTTTCAATATTTATTTTAGAAATTGATTATTTATTAGACTGACAAATGAGAATCAAGCAATTTTCTCAAAAAGATTTATATATTTATTATTATGCGAATCCGATACAAGGAAACAACATCGATAAAAGTAATAATTCTACTCGCAGTAGAATTGTATGATAAAAATAGTATATACGAATGTTGAAAAGGTCGTAGCTTTCTATTATCCAGAGGAAACTAAAAAATATACATCGATACGAGGAAACTCACATATATTAATTTATCATTATACGAATAAATTTATTACGATAATTTACAAGAGTGATTATATGTGCGAATATATGTGTGTGTGTGTGTGTGTCTAAAGTTTGCAGAGACATACACGGAAAATTGAGTGATAATAAATGATAAGACGCGTATTTAAAGCTATGGATGGACGATCGCAAAAAGGGATGCACGTGTATCCTCCGCCGTATCTCCAAAAAGACAACGAGAAGGATTGCCCGTTACGGACATGCTTCCGCCGGAAGTGAGACGTGGAAGGATGGCAGATAAGTGTTGGAACCGCGCGACCAGAGCATAACGGAGTGCTACGACGGCTACGAGGAAGGGCAAAAGGACGAAAAGAAAGAGCGAGAGAAGGATAGAGGGAACAGGAAAAGGAAGAGTAGTGTCCTTGAATCGAGTTCCGCATTGCTGTAGCCAGCAGATTTTTATGGAGCCACCGCTATAATATGTGGGATATTTCAAAGATTAATAATAAGCCATTAGCCAAATGAGCTTTTTTTAATGAGCTTTTTTCCGTATGATTGAACATAAAAACAAAATTTTAATTTTATTCAAATAAAATGATCTTTTTTAGACTAAACACGCGGTAAATTTCTCGGATTTTTAAAAATTGTTACTAGTACGCGAAGAATTATATACAAGTATAATATTGGAGATGTTGACCGGTAATGATAAACTTTTGCGAGAAAAGCTTTATGCAATGGAAACAAGAGAATGATAGAGGAAAACGAAGATGACTGAGGTTTGAGTTCCGGATTGTTGGTTACTAATGGTTCCATTGTAACTAATTACCTACTTGCGGGAAATTGCTACATTCCCATCTAAATTAGGAGGACCACAGTGTATAACGAAGAAAAGAATAGAAAAAATGGAGACAAAGGCAACTGAAAGAATGAATGGAGGGAGAAATATAGAAATAAAAATAACGTAATTTTATAAAATTCAATCAAAAGTTATTGCTTTTAAATTAATTAATTTCCAAAAATAAATAGCATCGCGCGTAAAATGCAGCATTACAAATTGCTTCGAATGTTATTTTACGCTTCTGACATCGATAAATTATTCATTGAACCATTAAACGTTATACGACATCAGACAAGCGTCGCGTCGTTTAAATCATTGTTCAAATATCATTTCACAGCCGGATTTGCAGAGCAAACCGTGCATAACGGGGGGGAAGTCCACTAAAGGAAAAACCATATATGCCAACTGTGCGAGACGGCAGTAAAGCGAGAAGCTGAATAGAACATCCATGAAGTAGCTGGTAGCAACAGCGTCGTTAGCGCAACACGAAAAGATTTGTCTTGACCTTGGGACTAGGTTCCGCATTGCTGGATCGCACGGTTAGGGGTCCCCGAAGATCGCAGAAGGAGGCGAAGTCGTTGCTACCAGCTACTTCATGGATTCGCGCGGGTAATGGCCGACCTTCAACTTGACCGCTCAACTTGAGCGCCCTTCTCCTTCGCTTAGAGTATACTCGCGGAACGCTCGCGTATAATTTTAGAAGCACGCGGGGTCTTTGACACTTCGCTTTAAGACGACGGGCGGCAACCATTGACAATCGCGGACGCGCCCCTCCCTTGTTCATTGACTCGCGTCACATTACTTTTGCGATGAAATTTCACATAGGATCAATTTCTGCTCGGATCATTTCTTTCCACTTGCTCGACTCGTCGATTGACCAATCGGTAACAAATCTTTACCTCCATTTCTACTTGTGTAAATTAATTTTAATCTTGATTTGATCTTTATACCTTTGTATCTTTTTTTAATTTAAAGAATAGAGAAGGATAACGAGTGAGAAGGGGGGAAATACTTTTAGAAGGCTAAAAAAATAACAATTTTCCAGAATTTTTTAAATAGAAAGTATTTGGCTAATTTCAAATTTTTTTATGTCACTTTGTCTATCTTTTGAGTACATAAATATATTTTTTTTATTACAAAATATTAAAAAATACTGAAGCTGCAGCGCCGCAGATAACAGAGGTGACGATATGAGTTGCCAATCGGTGGGACACGTAGCTCCTGTTGTATTGATCTGAAAAGACGAAAAGAATTTTTTTAATTTAATAAGATGTATATGGTCTATGTGAACTTAAAAAAGTGAAAAAAAATGAAAATTGAATTTTTCATAAAATTTTTGTTGAATTTTGCAATAAAAAGATACTTTTTAAAAATAATTTTTATAAATATTTAAGTTCACATAGAAGGTAATTATATAATTTTGTATGTTCAATTTGAAGAGGATCGGTTAAATAGATTTTTAGTTATCTTATACATCAATTTTGAAAATGACATTTTGAGAAAAACGGATTCAAAGTTTTGAAAGATAAAAACTATATGATTTTATTGACTTATTGTTTAATCTACGATCCCAGGACTATACAACAATCCTTCAGCTTCCTCGTAAAGCTCGTTTTCCATTAAAAGTTGCTCTCGACGGGCTTTACAAGCTTCTTTTGTCTCTAGCAAGCTACGACGCTCCTGCCGAGTTACTCGCCGGGTATTATTGTCATCGGCGTACGATTTACTTTGCCTATTATATGATATCCAGCATACTCATGATGCGCAGAATGAATGAATAACCTTCGTTGAACATTCCAGGAGCCAAGCTGTAATCTCAATAATTTTTAACTCACAATGTAGATGCTTTGGAGTGAGACGCTATGCAGTTGAGTTAAAACTTTCATTCTGCGTGTGGCTACCCAAGCATCTTTGAAATAAATCTGGGATAGATCTTCGTATATTGGCAGGATATGTTTTTGAACATCAGGATGCAGTGGGGCAGGATTAAAATTCGTCGATTCACCGATGGCTTGACTTTTTTGCCACCAGCTGTCGGCTCCCGGTGGGCAATCTTCGTGTCTTGAATTTTCATTCGTAGAGTACATATGATAAGTAGCCATTATGGCTTTTTTCATATTCTCAACACTATTTACATTTCTTCTTATAGCCAAACCATAATAAGAAGTGAACTGTTTAATGAGTTTCTCGTTCAATTCACCTTTTCCATCAAGTTTATTAGCTTTTTTGATATTTCGGAGCCGAGTGCCCATTCTTTTTTCGATGTAGCTGATACACTCACTTTTCATTATTTAAAAGTCGTCACTATACGGATTCACGTCTAAAATTGCTTTAAATGTTTTCAAATCTCCTATGTAATTACCATATTTCGTGCCATACTTTTTTTCAGATTTCAAAAACATTTCAGTAATCGAGAAAACTTCCTTTTTTCCCGCGGAGTCTTCGTGATTGTTCTGCACTCTTCTTCGTGTTCTTTATATCATTCACGATATTCTTCGGTATTTATTTTATTTTTCCAAAATGTACATGCATGGCAGTAACTACGTTTGACAACTAAATCAATAACTTTGCCACTATAATACGCTATGAGCGTCGTTACTCCGTCGTTACAATGATTTGAAGTCATGTTTTTTCCAAGAGCCGTTGCCAGATACTTTCAAATTTAAAATCGGTCTCTCTCTTTTTCATTTTCTTTTTTTTCTTCATTTATAGCTCTCTGTGCACATGATTCGAATTCTGCTTTTGTGACAGAATAAATGTGCTCTGCAATTTTATTATACGCACCTTTAGTCAAACCATTACAAATGTCCATGAAATTATAAAATATATTCAATCCTTCTCTTCCAATGCCTAAAAGACGCATAACGAATACAATCCTTCGATTCATTTCATAGCCAGTATTGATGAACGGTCTTGAATTTATATCTCTTCGGCCACAGCGACAAAGTAAAACGAGCTTAAAACTGAGACCTCGATTTCCTTCGAGTTTCTTCAAATTTGAGATTTTGTTTGCACTCACGACAAATAATAAGTTCGGATAAGCAATGAACACAGTAAAAAATTCAATTATACGATAACCGTGCAAAGAATTCCAGTGCACGTCTTCGCTGTTGACGCTTGCCAATTTTTTAACACTTTTTTGCACTTTCATCTACGAGCTCATTTATTTTATTTGTGAATTGATTTCCTTGAAAATGTCTTTTACGCGGCCTCGATGATCTAGATGGTGTTGATTTATTTCCTTTCGGATACGAGGACGTTTTACAATTTTAAAGTTTTTAAATTTTGTAATGTACAATCTGAATTTCGAAGCATAGTAATCTCGAGTTCAAAATTATAATCTCGACACTCTCCAAAACATCTGATCAGTTATTTGAGCAGATAATATTAGAGAAGGTATTATGAGAAAAGGGATCACAATAGACGGACCTTTGCTTCGAGCGCGCGACTATACTTGTGGCGCGCTCTGGCGCATTACGTACTGGTAATAACTCCGTCAATTCTTCGAATTTCGATTTAAAATTTTGTCAGTATATTCTTCATATGTTATACTAACATTTTATGCAAAAAAATGCATTTTTTGAAGATTGTAAAGGTATTTCCCCCTTAAGTCAAAATTAAAGTTAATCTACTTGTTTTAGCAGAAATAAACGTCAAAGAATCAAATGAATCTCGATGACAATACAAAGGCAAAATAAAATAAAATAAAATACTTGTATCAAATAAATTCTTTCTTCATAATGATTTTTTTATTCAGAGAAGACCTTGTGATAAGCATCAATGATGTAGGTAACAATTATACAAGTTTTAAAATAAAGTAAAATTAATATTATATAGTTGAATAAACTTTTTAATAATCATATATTGCAACTAAAACTGAAAGGGAGAACTACTAAGTTTTCGTAATTTTTGTAATTTGGATTTAATTGCAAAAATACAATTTATTTAACTATATACATTAATTTACGTATAAAACTAGTGTAGTTGTCACCATTATGTTATTAAAAACTGTTTTTTTTTTATGGAAGCGGTTTTTATAATAATGGCAACTAGCTTGCAAACAAACTAATTAATTATTACTTATTAGATTTTTTAGTAATAAATTTCCAAGGAAATCTAATAGGTTAATAATAAATAATTAATTTATTTGTCTGCACATGTCATTTAGAAGGTAATAATCACTTTTTCTATCAACGCCGTACGTGAAACATTTACATTTTTTCCATTATAAAACTTTTAAAAAAAATATTTATTTATTTTAAAATTTGTAATAAATTCTTTACAAATTAAAAATACTAGTAACATCAAAAGTTGACGATCAAATTTAATTTGTGAGATTATTATTATGATTTTAGATTGATTTGTATTGCAAATCTGAAAATAATTGGTATGCAGTCATATATCGATCTGATTGTGAAATAAATGTATTTAAAATATATATGGAAATATTATTATCCAATATCTAACTTTTGACCGTAATTAGTGCTTCTCTTATTTATGTTAGTTAATTAGATTCTATCCTCTAAGATTTTTTTTCCAATTAAAAAGATATTTTAACATTTAACAAATTCTTGTTCACATTACAGATACTCAATCCAGATATCTTACTGAACACCAAAGAGGAGGAATGGAGCAATGTCTTAAGCTTCAGACACAACGTAATTCTGAGAGACCGTCTAATGACGGACGCAGCTCTTGGTGGACCACGGCCGATAAAATCTGAACATAGTTATAGCCTTTTAGCTTCCAGTCCCCCTCCGAGCCCAGCAACGCCAGGAGCTAATCCACATACGCCCAATTCAGGTTCCGGCGCGGTCAGTTCTACAGCAGTGACTACCAATTCCTCCATCGACTTCGCCAATCTGGATCATAAATCTCTCGATATCCGTGATAGAATCGATGGTAATAATACAGATTTTTAAAAAACATAGATAAATTTATCGTGTGACATTCTCAAATTCTTCATTGTTTTTTTCTTCAAAACTAATTGTTAGCTAAAAGGTAAGAAAGGGGATGTGAAAAATTATCACTGAGAATGTTGTTTCAGATATGGAAGAAGAATGTTTTCCGGCTATTTCGATAAGCAACACTTCGAACCGCATCGAATCGTCGTCGTCGTCGTCATCGTCGCCGTTGACGTCATCATCTACCTCGAATATAATTCTCAAGAGAAACAACCTAGTACCTGAAGATAATGAATGTCCTGAAATCAAGGGTGAACCTATCAGCGCTCCGGCAAGTCCCTGCGCATCTTGTCAACCGAATTGCGATATGATGGATGATAAAAGCACGATAACAATAGTATCGTCGCAGAACCTTCATTTCGCCAAAACCCATATCTCACACACGAGTGACAGCGAAGAGGATGACGAGGAGTACTATCAGGTATCTCAACTTAAATCAATATTAGGCAATATGTATATATTTTGTGAACGATAACATACTTTGATAGTATAGGTTTATCCGTCAATAAATTATCTACATTTTACATTATTCATCCTAACAGTAAAAAATATTTTACATTTTGTTAACATTTTTATGTTGAATTTTTAACATAGTGTTAATTATAATACTAAATAATTCAACATTAGGTAATCGGAACTTATATGACCTACTTATTTATATGACTTAAGCTTTACTATTTTTTATAATTTTTTGCTGAGTCGAAAATTGAAAACTGATCAGTCAGATAGTCAGAAAAAAGGAAACATTTCTGAACTTTAAAAAAAGATTTGAGAAGATTTGAGATTTTTAAAATATTTACAGGTTTGTAATGAAGATTTTAAGAAAAAGTAGCATTTAGGTCATATTGGGTTATATATGTGTATATATATTTTTTTTATTTCTAAGAACTAGAAAAAGATAAATGATAATTAAATTAAAATAATTATCTTATTTTACATTAATAGAACTTGGCTAAATTAGTGCTATCTATTGAATTCACTGTATAATTACAAAAACAGCAAATAAGGCTGCTAGACCATATAAGATTCAATTATTTTAATATGTTTATATTATTTGAATGTTTTATTATTTAAATGTTTTAATTGATATTTAACATTTCTTAATTAAAATAACGCATTTTATGAGTAAGTGAATAAATGATAGGAATAAAAATAATATATAGTTTTAGTTAGTTTAAATTGAATTCTAAGAAAAAAATGAATGAAAGTATAGTACGAGTTAATTCATTATAAAATTTTATTGAAAAAATATGCTTTCATAATTTATTCAATATATATCAAAGTATTACATTTATATGTTAATTTTTATATAATATTTGTGTTACCTTCTAACATTTGGGTGGACTATTTAGGATATGTAAAATGCGTTAAATATATAACATAGGTTTTGCTCAAAAATATAATAATATTCGTAGAAAGGAGTAAAAATTGTAATGGATTTAAATATTTTACTTTTTTTTATAAGCGAGCAAAATTGATGATATTCACACACTTGTTATTTTAATATATCGATTCTATTAACGTGTTGTCGTCACCGTCGTTGTCACTTGCTTCCAGAATATGGAAATTGAGGAATACGATGTGGTCTGCAAAGGAAAGGAAGCGACCTTGCATGCGTCGAGACAGGGATTGCCGCCGACGCCACCCAGTAGCGCAAGCTCTGACAGCGAGGGTACTGCTTCGGCTTCCTGTTCGCCGGAACGCAGAGATTCTCAGACTTGTACACAGAATCTCAGGGGTTTACTGGCACCGAGGCTTTACGTCACCAACGGCACTCATACTACCAGACAACCCATTCATACGCCTTTGATTTCCTGTCAGCCAGTAAGATACACTCATGAAGAATTAATGTGATTTCTGATAGCGGATAGGCCTATATTAGATTATAAGAAAATGATAAATAGCATTAAGAAAAACGAGAATCTTGAAGAAAATTTGCTTTTGATATTCAGTTATGTAGAAGAAAGGAATTTCATGAAGAAATTTCATTATTCTTCTGCTATCAATATGGAATATGTTTTACGAAAATTATAAATAATTTACGTTTAAAAAAAAATCATTTATAATAATTAAATGCAGTTCTTATCTTCTTCTTATATTTTTTGTATACACTTATGTTAACTTTACTATTAAATAATTTTATTAAATAACTTGAGGATACATATATATATTTTTTAAACATTTTTGTTCAATATTCTAGTTCTGATTTCATGTACTCTAGACTCTACCATATTCCATATTTATATTATTTAATATACAAACTATATATATATACATATATAGATATATATATGTGTGTGTGTGTGTGTGTGTGTGTGTGTGTG
>NW_012130079.1:376580-378400 GCF_000143395.1 Atta cephalotes
ATATATAATATATATATATATATATATATATATATATATATATATATATGATCGCACTCTAGAAAATTGTAGAGCAAAGTGATACAATTTCAAACATGATACAATTCTGAAAAGTAAGATTTAAATCCAATTTTCATGATTTGGTTTTTCCTGTTTGGCAGTATCCTTTAGTATCCTCTACACAATGAGATCAGAGTTACCAAACTTAAATCTTGAAATTGGATCAAATCTTATTTCATTCAGAATTATACCATATTCAAAATTATTTAAACTTTACTCTATAGGATATTGTTAGTTTCTTGATCTTCTCAAATGTGACGCTGTATTATTTGTGCTGTAAGCAAAAACTTCAATCGAGCTAACTAACTGTCATTGCTACTAAATGTCATTGGCATCACATGCCAATGACTAAAATGACTTTTAATTGTCTTCTTCGCAATTTTGTTTCACGATTAGCGTAGGAAGTCATGATAACGTGAGAAATATTATTATCGCACAATAATGGCGAACTTCTCGATTGCTTACCACATAAAAGTCGTGGAAAGGGACCAATACATGCAAGATGAGAAGACTTTTTTTTCTTCTCCTTCTCCCTTCCTTTTCGCTTCACGTAATTGCCAAATAAATAGTAGTGTTTAATATCGTATCGCGTGTCCAGAAGGTAGTACTTGTATTAAATGGTCACACATCCCTCGCATAAAAGAATCCTAGTTATCAATATTATTTAAATATACGAAATATGCATTTTGATCGGCCGATTGATAATTTTTTTATCCTGTAAATCTAATACTGCAACATATTGTAAATAATATATGCATATAGCATGGCTATACAGAATTTTCATGTGTTTATTCTTGAGATTTATACATATATTTATTTAATTAACAAAAATAAATTATTATGTAACCAGAGCTTCAGTAAATTAAAGTCAATTTTAAATTCATCAAAGAAAGCTTTTATTGCTAATTTCTCTTTTCCTCTTCTAAGTCATGCTGTATATGAAAACGCGTAATTTAAAAAAAAATTGAATTTCAAAATAATTATTTTCAAATGAATTATTTTTAGAGATTCTGTAAAAATTGATGAAAAGACCTGTTAAAGATATATTGTTAGAAAAACATCAATAAAAAAAATCAATAAATGTAACAAATGAGAGTAATCGATTAACGTACATAAGAGTATGAAAGAACTTCCGATATATTTCGCGGATTCTACATTGATCGGCTAAGAATTTTTATTCTTTTGTCTACGTACACATAAAACTCATACGATTTTTAATTACCACATTCACGCATGATAAAGAAATACATGTCTTTACAAAGCAGCGGAGAGTAATGATTTTTATGAAAACAAAAGAGTTTAATATATTCTATGAGAAAGTTTTATAGATAATTATAGTACATATACATTTATTATATATTATAAATGATTATATTTTATGACAAATTACAGAAACATTTGACAATGAAGGAAGTCGGATGGTTTTCTGTTAAAATATACAAATTCATAATTATATTACTGTTCTTGTTATCATGATGTATCATTTGTTTCTCATATGCGATGCGAACATTTATGCATCTTAGTAGCATGTGCTTGACGTATATATTTATCCAGCGAGAGAGAGAGAGAGAGAGAGAGAGAGAGAGAGAGAGAGTGTGTCTCCACACACACACACACACACACACACACACACACACACACACACACACACACACACACACACACACACATATATAATAATATATATATATATATATATTAATAAAATATAATATATATATAGTACTATATAGTAGTTACGTTAGGTAGTAATTATATTA
>NW_012130079.1:378973-391550 GCF_000143395.1 Atta cephalotes
GAGAGAGAGAGAGAGTAGTGTCGTACACACACACACACACACACACACACACACACACACACACACACACACACACACACACACACACACATATATAAAATATATATATGTATATATATATTTTTAACAAAGATAACATAAATATAAATACATATTAGACGCATATCGAATTTACGTGGGAGTATCTATATTATAAAGCGCGGTGCTGCAGCTTCGAATGTGGATGTTGTCCGACAATAAAAAAATAAATCTTTGTAAACCAGCATCAAACGTTTTATTTAATTTACAGATTCGCATTATTGTGAGTATGGTCAAACAATGTTGCAAACGCTTTGAAGCGTTTTTTAATTGATCAGTTTGTAAAATTCTTTCTTCTAATTGATCCAGCAAACGCTTCAAAGCATTTATAACAAGACTTTGATCACAATCTATATGCTATGCACAATCGAAATTATTTTTTTTTATAAAAATGACTATTTTTATTTATTCTTCCTTTGATTTTAAAGGCAAAATATTTCTCATTTTAAAACGAAATGTTACATTTCATATTTAAAAGTATATCCAAACAAATTTGTATATCTGCATGTATGCATAACGTGTAAGATATCTGTCAGAGACTCAATCACAATCAGAGTATAAAATGAAGGATTCTGATTGTTTAATTTTCTTATGTTTTATGCGTTATATAATAAGCCTTACACCATGGCATACAAAAAACTAAGTAATAAAACATAAGCAGTATGCGAATTAGCAAACCGTTAGAGACTGTAAGACCATAATGTAAGCAGTTGGAAAAATCACTTGATTGTTACTTGTAACAAATTGGAAAAGTAACTCGTTACTAAAAAAAATTAATTTAGTATTTGTAATGTCGTTATTTCTTAATTATTTGTAACGAGGAAATATTATTCGTTATTTGTTATAAATTACTTTTTTCAGTAAATAAACAGTAATGATGGAAGTTATCATTAAAGTCATAAAAAATTGCAACATCATTATCAAATTGTTATTAAAAAATAACCGCTAAAATAATGAAATAATAATTCTTCCATTCCCTGATTAGGATCATAATAAAATTTAATCGCAATATAATATATGAATATATATAAGTGAAAACGTAGATTTTTATTTCTGTTACTCTTATTCCTCAGTATCCATCTCTTCATTTTCTAATTGATCTTCTATCTTTCCTTTTAGAGCAGTGAGACTGAGAGGCGCATCTATGTCGAGAATTTTACTTTCTTTCGCCTTGTCTCTCTTGGATCTGTATAAGGGATTTTCAAATCTGCCAACCGCGATTTGTTTTATCCCCCCGACGTTATCATCAGCTTCTTGGCCGCTCGTTCCAGGAACGTTGCCAATCTGAACGTTGCCCTCAGGAATATTCTCAAAACGGGCGAAACCGTGCTTCTTGTCCGCCCGAATGCCATCTCGAACGGATGAGACGGCTTCCATACATCCAGAGAGAACTCTGCAAAAATTAGATTTTGTCTAAGCAAAATTGCTAAATATCTAAAGCACATTACGTATATTAATACTTCTTGTATACATCTGAAATCAATAATAATTGTTAATATATATAAAATATTAATAAAAAATATTTTAAAGCAGAACAAAAAGAAAACTGAAAATGAAGTAAACGAGATTAAGTTATTCATGCTATGTCATATTTTGAGAAGACGTCTTTCTTATTGTAGTTAGATATAAAAACCATATCGTTATAATGCAAATGAAATGAAAGTTTTGATCTGAAAAATTTCGGCATTAAACAGGACGTATTTGGCGAATCGAGAAAATTATACAGCAGCCAATTTCATTTAATTTGAGATCTGCTGAGAGCAATAATAAATCGACCGGTAGGCCCGTCGAGTTAATTAAATGTTAAACAAGGAGCGAGGCGCAGGACGGTTCGTAGCAAGTCGCAAAACAATGATGAAGAAATTAGCATCAGAAAACGTAAAATGAAACAATGATAGTAAGTGCACTGGAGCTAAAACTCGTTATTCTGTCCTACTTTGGGAATTAACTCAATTTTACACTCATTGTCTGTCATTCCATCATCCCTTTCCCTTTCACTGTCAAATTCGCAATTCACATCCTCCTCTTTCTTTCTTTTCCTTTCTTTTTTCCTTATCACAAATTTTAATTTTATCTCTATATATTTTCTTTTCTTTACATGTCTTATCTTTTGTTATTTTATATTATTAATTTTGTCTGTTGTTCTACTTCTTCTTTTTAATTCACATTTATTTTTCTTATGTTTTTTGTTATTTATTTTTTTGTGTTGTTCTTAGAAGCTTATTTTCTAAAACGGTAATAAACTCTCTTCCTCTCCTTCTCTCTTTTCCTCTCTCGTTTTTTCATCGTATGGAATTAAATGCTTGGAAAATGAGAATCTTGAAGAGTTTGACATTTTCTATTTCTCCGTAGATTTAATATAAGCTGCGTCAGGATTTTGTCACCTACAAATTTGTCACTGATGGAGTTGGAAACAATTTTTCTGTCTTTATCATCCATTGTCTCCCTCTTTCATTTCTTCTAGCGTCATGCTTGCATTACGCAAGCCAACTTTTAAGATCAAGTATAATGTACAGTTATCCTATAAAATACAATATAATGATTACCCCCGCTTTTTGAGATTTACATAGAAAATAAATTTATTTAAAAATTTGTTATTATGTGCGATATGATTTTCAATCTTCAATTCGGCTCAAATTTGCATAAGCGATATACATAAAATCATAAAGAAGTAACGATTCATCTAATCATATACTTCCTTCCATAAGTAAGTAAACTACTGATGAATTGTTTAAATGCAAAAATATCAAAATTTTTTTGCGTATTTTTTGTGATTTTTTTATGTACTTTTTGCGTACACTGTTAAAAATTTCATGAAATTTAATATACTTTTAAGTTACACAATTTGTACTTAATTTCATGACATTACATTACATTTAATGTATTTGTAACTGAAAAGTACATTTGTGTACATGAAATTTAATATATTTTTTATGAAAATTTATGAATTTTAATGTACTTTTTACAAAATTTTTAATGAAAAAAGTACATTAAATCTCATAAATTTAATATACATGTTCTTTACATTTAAGTAACTACTGTAACTTAATTTTCAGTTAAATCATTTATTATTTTTAATTTTGTTCATGACCACGAGTATGTAAAGGAAACTCGTGATTACATTTCTAATAGTGTAACGCTCAAATATTCTTGAAAGAAATTAATACCATACTTACAATATAATCATACTCTCTAGTCATCGGATAAATGAAAATAGAATGAATACGTGTATTTGCGTGTATATGTAGGCTGATAATCCGTGTAATTACTTTTTCTCTATATGGATTTGCAAAAAAACTATCGACGAGAGACTCGTCGGATTAGCACGTTGCGGCTGCAGATTTTCGATCGGACTCATCAGGAATTTCCTGCATGATCATGTCATTGTCGACCGCCTACATACACATAGATGCGCACTTGATACTATATAATTATTGAACATTATTTTTTATTCATTTTTCTTATCACGTTTCCACAGTTATTATTACTTCGGTAACCATGCGCTGAATAGTATTTGTATGAATTTCGAAGATACACTGATGTGCACGAACATAACAAGTCATTGTGAGATCCAAGAAAATTTCCTTTTTCAATATCTATATAATTTTAATAATAATATTGATGCAGTCAGTAATATAAATGAGTTGACTCACAAATCCCTCCTATTTCTGTCCGATATGCGCGAAAATACTTTATTCTTCTAAAAACTTTCTTCACGGTTTTATGCATAGAAAAAGACCTTTAATTTTGTTGAAATTTAATATAAATTGCTCGCATTACGAGCAGGTTGAGAACTGCATGCTGGTTGAGCACAGTGCAGCTGTTATCTCATTCGATATGCAAATCTCGAATACAATTAATACCGCACTGAACATTAGTGCGGCTCTATGGAACATTCGTAGTTGAGCGTATGGCGATACATGATAATTGACGTGCTAACTATATTAACCTTAACTAATATTCGCAGATCCAGTGGATAAGAAAATTTTTTTCAATTACATTGTGAAAAATTTTTTGTGACAAATGTTTTTCATAGCCTTATCCAAAGTCCGAAAAGACTTACGAAATGAATTCCTATTTTGTTCCATTTCTAAAAGTATTCCAGAGAGTTTCTAAAGAAATTTCAGAGAGAATATCAGTTAGATTAAATTTAGTTCTAATGCAAGCTTGCAATCCTGTCGGATCAATACTTTCCGTAACGGAAAGTATTCATGGCAAAGCAGCACAAAGATGAAGATAGAACGATATCTACTTACTGCTCTAAAGAATAACCAAAATACAGAAAGGCCAACAGAAGAAGAGTGATTATGACGAAAGGGATCCCGAAAAGCGGTCCAAGCGTAACGGCCAATCGAGTATCTTTCATTGCTGCACCCGCCGTCTCCGCATTTGTCACATTGATTCCTGTATCTAATAATAAAGAAATAAATAAAAAATAGCGTTTCTATAAAGAAAAGATCTTATCAATCAATTTTATTCTTTTCAAGAAAAAATAAAGAACTTATTTCCTCAGTAGCAATTAATTATGTTTTTCTATCTCTCTATTTGCTAAGAATTCTTTGATTAAAATTAAAATAATTAAATAACATTAGACAAAATTTTTAGAAAATATTTATTTGTAATGTATGTACATTTTTTAAATAATTTCTAAACTGCATTTAAAAAATCAAAACAATATTTAAATATTTATATGGAAATAATTTTAATAAAAATATATATAATAATTGTGTGTACATATTGATACATGTAACTAAATTTTTTATAATAAATAGATTATATTTTAATAAACGAATGAATAAAAGCAGGATATTGTTTGACAATGGTCAATATACATTCTAATAATAAAACTGGATTAAAAAACCAAGAATCGACAATTGTAGACGTTAACGATTATCCATATTGGTATTGTGAACAATGAAAACAAGATAAATAAAAGATTTTATCGTTTTTTCATATCTCCATTTTGTTTGTACGTTTGTAATTGCACGATATTACGATTTACGCGATAAAATTGCTTTTGAAAAATTGTAATCGTTTAACTTTTGCTTATAGCACAAACGAATCAATTTTTCGGTTTATAATATTATTCAAAAATTTGTTAGAAATTTAAAAGAAAATTGAATAACTATGTACTGACTTTGCAGCATTTCCCGTAAATTCTCTACGGCTTCCTCTATCGTAATGCCGGAATAATCTCCTTTTTCTTTTATGAGTATTTCTACACCTCCATTCCAAGTGCATCTGGTGTGCCAAGCAACCTTTTCCGTGTATCCTTCTAAAGCTTCGTCCGCCACGGTTTGTACTGTGGTTAAGGAAATCTGCTGCGATATGGACACGCGTCCGCCACAATACGGGCAACAGTGACCTTCTACCTAAAACGCAAAATAAATTATACTAGTCAAGTAATAATGGAAATATGTAATAAATCAATTAAAATTTTAATTTTCAAAAATATCGAGCGACTATTACTTCTTTAGCAAAAAAAAGTCACAATAAAATCTGTTTACTAATAAATATTTTTCGTTACTTTCTTTATTTTCATATACATATATAGTTTTCATATATATTATTTCATATTAATTATTTTCATATATATAATAATTTATTTGCTTTTAATGTAGTATAAAAAATGTTGGTATTTCTAGTGTTAAAGAGTCTCACCGTAAGAGGATATTCGCAGCCCATAAATCCACACCTTGGCCTCTGAATGGCACAAATCTCCTCAAGATAATCATCCTGAGTGTTTCCCTGGCAGAAAACTTTCTTACAATCGAGCGTACTTACAGGTCGCCATATCATGTCACTGTACCTAAAAACATATTTTTTCATAAAATATGATTTACCATATGGAATTCCATTTGCGAGAGCGCAGCAAACGGCTTATGTTCGGGCTTACTTTACAGTAAACCTGCCTCTGGAAAACTCTCTACGATCTTGGAAGTTTTGCCATTCCCATTCGGTAAACGGCTGACTCTCGTTTGTTAGCCGAATTGATTTCACTCCTATCTCTCTTACAGGTAAGAGAATACTCAAAGTACGATTCTCACTCGGCAAGACAATGTTGTCATAACTGCAGGGAACGCGCTCGAGATGCGGAGCCGCTATTGAACTACCGTTCCAATTTGCGGGATCAGCCCAAAAGATGCTACCCTCCTTTGACCATCTACTAACTTTTGCGTCCGTGCGTGAATTGCTTAGCTTACACACGTACAGTTTTATTATTAAATTATTATATTAATAAAATAAATAAAATATATTATTAAATTAAATATATTATTTATAAAATAAGTTAATAAAAATAAGTTAATAAAATATTAATTTATTATTAAATTATAAATATATTTATGTACATGTTCAATGTACTTTTCATAAAGTTTTATTAAAAGTACATTAAATTTTATGAATTTAATGTACACGAGTGTTTAATGTAACGTACACGTTCATTAAGTAATATTTAATTAACTATTGTAACTTAATTTTCAGTTAAATCATTCATTACTTTTAATTTCATTCATAACCACGAATTTCATTTATATGTAAAGGAAGCTCGTATATTTCTAACAGTGTACATTAAAATTTTAATATTATTAAAATATACATAAAGAAGAATATAAAAAAATTATAAAATTTCAAATAATTCATAAAGATAATACAGTTTGAATTTGCAGAATTTCAGTATTTTATGATGTTTATTGCTAATAAATATTCTGATAAGTTAAATTTTTTAAATAATTAAGTTAAACAGCTAATGACATAGCAACATTGAAACTTTAGTGTTATAATTATCGTAAGTGTATGATTGAAATAGTTACGATACTTTGTAAATTAATAATACTTTCTTCCATCGGCGAATACGTTAAACTCAAGGAAAAGGAAAAAGGACGGTCAAATATGTATAGCTTTTGCCACAAGTATAAAACAATTTCAATTTATTGCATCTTCTAGGAAAAAGCGATAATAAAATTCAAAAGAAAACTAATTAAATGTTCAAATTATTATGAAAATAAATATTATTTTTTAATAAACTGTTTTTAATTCATTTTTCGTTAAATATAGAATGTTTACGTTAATTTGTAAGGGTATTTTATTTTTTGTACTAATTATAAGACTGTATCTCAATACCTATATACATACATCTGATTATTTTATTAAATACCTATTTATACTACCTGTATATTTTCTCAAGAGAGAATCTATAACTTGACCTTACCTGCAATTTACCATCTCTAGGCAGTACCAATAATCCCTGCCATGGTAAATCAATTCCAGATAGCCTAAGATTGTCCATTCCGGAGATGCCAATCGCGTGTCGAGTCTGCTGAGGAAAGATCACATGACTATCGATCTCTGGGATATGATTGTTCGCCCAATTGCTCGCGGTTCGCCACTCTAGATCCGGAAGCCAGTATTTCTGACCGAAAAACAAGGCCGAACATCTTGATATCAAGATAACGCACAATATGATTTTACGATGAAAAGCGACAAGCATATTACATAAACGTTTTAAACAGTCAATTGAAAGGAGATACGACGGATGCTACTCTTCAATTAATTATCACTTACACGAAGATAAAGAGATATCAAACAGTACAACGAATTTAAATAGTCGCTATTAATGATTTGCAACAAATTCCGAAAATAATGTGAGAAGAAGTTGAACACGACTGGAAATAACTGAAAGCTCCGCTATGATCGAAGTCAATTGGGGGCGTGTCAGATTCATGATAGTCTGGCATGGACTTGTGATAATTGTCACGATTAAATCTTCATGAATCTAGTGCTTCGTTGAAATTAACTATATAATATTCAATTATTAATTTATATTTTTAAAAATATGTAATTAATGATATTTATTATACATTGCACACTTACAATTTAGATGACCGAGAAGTATACAATGTATCGTTATTAATTAAAAAGTTGTATCATTAATATGTTTATTTATAAATACATAAGCCAAAATTTAAATTGTCTGCACAGAAATTAAAATATATTATTTTTAAAACAAATTTTAAATATTGTTGTCATTAATAAATATTAACAAATATTTATTCTAAACATAAAACACATGGGAAATTAAATTTTCGCAATTGGTATTAAATGTATTAATATATTTGCATTCATTTATTATATGATTATAATGATATGCTTGATAGAATAAATTTTTGTTATTACATCACACATAAAAACAGTGATAGGATTTAACAAAATTCTCATTTAATTGACAATTAAAATGATATTAAAAATATTCACATATATATATAACGGAAAAAATTACAAGATTTATTATAACATTAAAAACATTGGTACAATTGCAATAGTTTTACTTTTTTCTATTTCTACAATTAGAAATACAATCGTCGAATAATAAAGATAAGTATAATACTGTCGCGATTAAGATGGCTTATAATTTTTTAGAACATTGAAATATTATTTCTATCTATCGTATAGTAAATTGCATTTAATTGTTTTAATTGTTGACTAAATTACAATGTAATTCATTATAATACAAAAATACAATTAATTAACTTAATAATTCGCTTTAATCAATAGTAGTTCTATTCCATGATTGTGCAATATTACATATAACAAATTATTTTTAAAAAAACTTCATTTTGAATCAATATAGCGTTAAAAAAATCGAGATACATAAATAACATACAAACAGACTTATATATTGAAAGAAATAGTTTCTTCTCTTCATTTGAGTTTGAATGTTTGTTTTTTACAAAACACTAAACAAACATTTGAATTATTAATTAAGGAGTATTACAGAAATATAAGAAAGTAATAAAATTGAACAGCTTATTTGCTTAAAAGAAACATTTAGAGAATTTTTCTACGTTAAATGTATCTTTTCATTAAGATATCTGCGTAATTTTTTAATTTTTTAAACATTTACAAGTGAAGAAGAAGTGTCGATGGCGCACGAATTTTATATCAGCTTTTAGAAAAAAGAAATCTTGACATTTTATTGTCAATTTTAATTTCCATGGATAATTCATTCTGCTCTCGACACTCAATAAATCGTACAACATGATATTAATATATGAGACAAAAAAATGTTATCTACAACTTTTCGATAAATATAAAGCACCTTCAATTTATTGCATTTTCTTTGAAAAAGTGATAATAAAATTCAAAGGAGAAAACTAACAAAAGATTAAAATTATTATAAAAATTAATATTATTTTTATACAATTGCTTTTTAATTTATTTTTTATTAGATACAGAATGTTTACGTCAATTTATGGAGGTGCTTTATACCTTACGTGGTGATATGTGATTTTAATGTCGATAAGCTCGAGTTTATTATTTATCAGAAAATAGAAATACTCATTATTTAATTTATTATTTATCAATAAATCTTATCAGTTAGTATGTCATTAATTATTATAATTTGTACAATGTATAGAGTGTCAACACGTTAATTTTATAATAATAATTTGTTCATTAAAATTTAATCCGATACATCTAAAATTCGAAACGTTAAAAAATTAAATCATACATTTTTTTATCTATTTGCTTTTATCTATTTGCATTTTGCAAAAATATTTTCGAAAACAAATAAACCAGATATTTCTTCTAAAAAAAATTATTTAAGAATTAAAGCGAATGAGAAAAATAACAATTCGTGCTCCTCAACAAAAACGCTTTACTGATTCAAATCCTCATTCTCATCTAGTTCTTTGGTCAAAGTACTGAACCAGTATTTCGGGACTATAGCATCGTTTAATCTTCTTCCGGATACAGCCGTTTCTCCAGTCGCCAATTTCCAAACTCGTTTTCCAATTCCAAAGCCGAATTGATGGTTACCACGTTTGTTTTCTATAAAATCATTTGAGTTGTCCTCGTGAGATTGATAGTTCCCCATGTTATCGACCAAGAAATAGTCCAAAGGATGATATTCATTGTTGCGCTTTCCTATACCGAAATCGTAATTTCGGAGACGCTTGCCAATACCGAACGAGAATTGCCGGGTTCGCTATGTATAAAGATATAATTTCAACACATAAAGATACAATTATCAGAAATATTATCAGAACAATAAAAATATCCATTATTTAATTTCTTATTTAAATTAATTAGTGGATGTTTTTATTTTTCTGTATGTTAATTAATTATTATAACTTGTATAATAAAACATTGATATGTTAAAGTTTATGTTATTAAAGTCCGAATCAATATATTTAAAATTGAAAACGTGAAAACATTACATTGAAGAAACATTAATTTTGACCTTAATTAAAATATAATCGAATTTTATATGTTACAATCTTATAATACTTTTAATAGTATTGTATCGTATAAGTACAAGTAACATAATAAAAGTTCATGTTTGTTAATTACAAAAATTTATTACGCAATTTTTGTAATTGCACTATTTATTCGGATATTTGCTGGATTTATGACATTTCTGTAATTAAATTTTTTTGTAACAGAAAAATTCATTCATTTTTAAACATTAAAAGAGGATATTTCATTTCATTTAAAACTCACTTTATCTTCATTATTGTCAATCCATCGTTTTCCAATACCGAAAGTATAAAGGGGTAATCTCTTATATTCGGCAATGTATGCCTTTTTCATAGGTTCTTCATTATATTCCATGTTGTTTAATAACGGATGCAATCGTTGAATGTGTAAAGATGAGGAAGATGCTTCTTCTATTGCCACTGCTGATCGTCCAACAACGCTCAACAGATAGAACATAATAATTCGTATAGTAATTAAACTTGTTGCTGTCTTCATGATGCCTGATTGAATCTGAAAGCATAAAGGTCATGTGAAATTGTAATCTACATATAACGAACTATCGGATACAGGAACAGAATTTCATCCTCCTATAGTAATGTTATATAAACTTTCACGGTAGTTCTAGATTGAGTTTTTAAATTTACTTTTGTCAAAATTGCAAAGATAAATTAGCTTAACTTCTGTTTATACATTTGAACCGCAATTCTACACAATCTACAATAATATAATATAATCTTAAAAATTATTGAACTGCGCTACATTTATTTTTAAACATAACATTATAATGCAGAGATGGCAAATAATGGTAGAGATGGCGTTACTTATAACGTTGTTATTATCATAATTATTTTTTTAAGATAACGATTTGATAATAAATAGTTATAATTTTTCACGACAATAACAATAACATCTGAATTTGAATAAACAAACAGACTTTTTTAAAGTAGATAATTCGTTACCATTACTCGTTTCTCATTAAAAAAAAAGTAATTTGTTACTTTACTTGTTACGCAATAACGCCGTTAATTAATATTTTTTATTCGTATCTAACGAATAAAATAACGAATTACTTTTTTCAATAAAAAACACTTAATAGTAACAAGTTACTTTCAGAAGTGAGATAGTTCGAACTCTGACGTTATTATTACCATCATAAAAAAATTGTAATGTCATTATCAAATCGTTATTATAATATAAAAAAAGTAACAGAAACGATAACGAAATAACACTTTATTTGTCATCCCTGCCATATTCATACTTTATTTTTATCGATAAATGCGCATATTTATTTCTAAACTTCTATAGTATATGTAACGTTAATTATGCGTGCATTTATCGATGAAAGTGAGGTATAAATATGACCTATATGTATATATAATAACATAAGGTATAATTAAACTAAAAAATTCAAAGCGATCATAACAGTTTTTTATAATAATACGATAAACATCTGATTTATAATAAGAAATTACTACTCCTACAATATTTTTAGAAATCTTAACATTTATTTCGGAATTTATCACTGAACATAAAAGTCCATTAATATAATACTGTGAAAGATTTTATGGATCCTTCAAAGCGCAGATGTACGCAAATGGAATTCTATGTAAAAATAAAATGAAGAGTTATTTACGACTGGCGTGGGATGAATGTCATTGCAGTAGTTTCTATTCGTGGATATGTCCTGCCAATTTTACGACATGGATTCCAAGTCGTAGAGAGAAAAAGAAAAGAGAAAGAAAAGAAAAGAGAGAGAGTGTACTCCATTTTTTTGCAAACATATTCATATTGTCATTGGTCTAAATCCTACATTAAATTTAGAGAAAACCATAGATACTTTTATTTTTAATTCCTTTTTGCTATAATATTTTATTACGATGCATAAAATAAAATTGTGATCTATAGTGAAAATTTTTCACAGGATTTTCATATAATTTTTTCATATAATCTTTTTTGTAAATTTCAGAGTTTTTATAATTATTAAATAATTTTATAACCTTTTTTTTTTAGAAAAATTTCTCAAATTTTTTACACAAAGGAATACTTTTCAGAAGTACCAGAAAAACATCCTTTTATGATGTGAAATACATAAATTCTAGGAATTTATATATGAATATATATTACATATGTAAATTTTAATAAAATATTCAAAAATTTCTTACTTTACAATTCTGATGAAATTTTTTTAAATTTGAAAAATTTAATATTTTCTTTTCAAAAATTATGAAATAAGAAATCTTAT
>NW_012130079.1:397964-401982 GCF_000143395.1 Atta cephalotes
GTATTCAAATATTAACCCGTACTACAATAAATGAGATTATTTCAAAAACAAAGCCCTCACAAACGGAAAACATTTTTATTAAATTTCACTGCCATTAAATACAGCGTGACATACATGATTTTGAGAACGCTGTTTTTTACGAAGTGAAATTTTTTTATGTGTATTAATACCTTTAAACGTCAGAGATTGCAAGCATATCAGAATAAATTGAGCTATTTTTCGCATATTATTGATAAATGATTTATGCAAAATGAAATATTTCTTTGAACAACAGAAGCTTTGGAATATTCATTTTAACATGTGTTTGTGTAAACAATATTAAGAATCTTTAAACATGTTGTGTATATGCAAATCAATTATTTTTTTAAATAGAAATATCGATGCATTAAAAATTAAAAATATTTTAATTCTAAATAAACGTGTAAATTAAAAGTTTCTCGTAAATTTTCATATTGAAGAATATTAATCGTAAACATTATTCTTTGATAAATTTTTAACACACTTTACTACTACATCATCAACATTTTCTAAAACTAAATTAAATCACACAATCTCAACAAATAAAAATTCTTTTTCTAATCCAAATAAATGAATTCTAATTGTTTTTTATAAATACTATAAATACAAAAAACTACTATAAATACAAAAACATTGATAAAAATGTGTACGTACAACTTTTATTATTGAAATATTTATCAAGACATAATTTTTAATAAAAATATTTGTTTTATTTTTATGCTTTATTTTTCTGCTTTATTTTTCACTTCTTTGTTATTAAAACATTAAAAAACAAGTTTCTTTGTTTACAAAAATAATAATATGTGTTATGATATTTTTTTAATATTAGACATGAAAAATCAACAAAGAATTTATCAGAATATATTTTTAATGGATATCTCTGTTTTATTTTTTTTATATAACAATGTATACAGCATACGTAGGGAATCCAAACCTTTTATCTTGAATTTCAACTTGACGACCGAAATATAAGCATCTACTATTAATTTTTTTCAAAGTTTTTAAAGTAAGCGATCTACTTTGTGATTTCGTAATGAAATAATAATCACACTTTTGTAAAGAAAAAAACATTTTTCGAAAATCTAAATATGACGAATTCTTCCAAAGATCTATCAGAGATCTATCAAATAAACTTTTATTATATGTGCAGATAATCTTAAAATATTAAGACGGTCTTAAAAAAAATAAAAATCGATTATAAATAACAATTTATATTTTGCAAAAAGTATATAACATTACTTAAGTGCACTTAGTCGTTTCGTCTCGAAATCGTAAATAATAATATTGCCATCGTATTAATAATTAATCTTTTTGTGTTTCTATATATGTAAACGATTTTGCGTTTCTGTTTTGATAAACGATTCGTTACTTCTCCGCCCATCTATGTTTATTTTATGCACGTCACGCGTAACAATGGCAATGATACGAGAGGCACTGTTACGATATACTACAAATGTCTAGAAACCTACATTCTAAGCTTCTTCTGAAATGATAACTGAATGATAACTGCATTCGAGATGATAATATTATCAATCTTGTCATGCAACCGTCATGCGAGAACAAGTTTCCACTTTGGTCATGAAAATTAGATTAATGTCACTAAAGACATTCATTTTACTAGCGATAGTGAAGAGATGATAATAAAATTAAATTTCATTGCATCCCTTCGACCACTTTAAAACTTTGGATTTCATCTCACGCGAGATAATTAATCGAGATTGAAAAGGCTCATTAATTTCGCTGTGATTTTCATTTATATCAAACTTTTAGAGCGTAATGTATTCATACTGCAGTTTTTGCGCAACTTCAATAATGGCGCTTGATGATGTCCTTTTGAGAATTGTAACCATTTTTCTGTTATATTGATTTGCATTCATATGTGTTCCGAACGTCCCTTGGGGTGTGACCGCTAATTTTAATCGTCGTTATTTGTGCATTGGATCTATGAGAGATTGTATGTTTATTTGCATAATAAGTAATTCTGACGCAATAATTATCAGCAATAGCAATAAATGATAATATATTATCTATGTATTTACTCTCTCTTTCGCAAAAAATTAATTATCTTCTCGTTTATTAAAAATATTATTACGAGAAAATAGAAAGCAAACGAAGATAAAGAGAGATATAATTTTTATTGCTAATTATATCTTTGTTTTGATGTTCTATTACGTTCTTCAGTTTAGGACTGTGTTTTAAAGCTGATATATAATCGCGCGCAGTTGAACTGAAAATTGTAAAATTTATGTAAAAATATTATTAGGCACCAGCATCCGTTTTGATCGAGTTTGTTCTTATTTGTGTTATATCTTGTGAGTTTATACTGAAAGAATAGTTTTATTAAAACTTCTCTTAATTTAGACTATGTTCTAAAAATTACTGCCAGTACTAAAAACCTATGCACGTAACTTAAATACTATAGATTTTCAGTATTGGAATAATTTTTGAAACATGATCTAAATTAAAAGAGATACAAATGAGAGAAATTTGATCGAATGACACGTGACTGTCCGTTTCGATAAAGACTTGCGAATTTTCCTAAACGATCAATTAACATAATGCAACGAAATGTGAAAGTAAACGCATTGCAATATAATAAGCGACACGAGACATTTAATTTTTATACCTCATCGAAAAACTGTCAAAGGCTCATGAATTACGGTTGTAATTAAAGACGCAACGCTAACGGCAGTGGAAATTGATGATGAAATCATTTGCGGCGTGCGATCACGCGGAAGAAGATTATGGCGAGATAAAATCTTGTGGTAAGGAAAATAGGTGCGACAACGTCTGTTGTATATTTTGTTCTTTCTTGCGCGATATTGTGTTCTCTATATATATCCGGGACTGTCTTAAGGGCATCCCTTCCTCTTTATTTATTTTACAGCATTATTGTCTACGAAGAAGACTGCGAGCAATATTGCAAGAAAACATGCGTGTAGCATTGCAGTGAATAATTAAAAAATTTCTTAAGATACTTCTGGAGAAAGATAAAATTTCTATCTGAAATACGCATTGTGTGACGTTTTTTTGTACTCAAAGAATCATAATAATGGCAATTCTGAGTCTAACAACTATATAATTTTTACATGTAAAATGTACATAATAAAATAAATTAATACTCGCAATTGAATAAATAATTATTTTATAATAAGTATAAGTTATTGTAACTATACAATCTATTTAATTATGTACATTAACTCTATATACAAGTTTATATGTTTATATGTTTATAACAAAGTTTATATGTTTGGCGATCACCTTTATAGTTGTATGTTACCGTTATATCGTCGTTTTCTTTGAATACAACTTTACGAAAGCATGACGCAAAGAGATACGACGTAATAAATATGATAAAAAAATTAAATAAAACTTCGATTATTCTCTTTGTTTTCTTGTCTTCTTTCTCGATTGATCTGGAATTCTATATCATAAACAATAGATTTAATTTCTAACTTAATTTAAAAATTAAATTCTTAATCAATTGGATACGTACCCCTTTGCAAGCAGATATCGTAAAATGTCGCGCTTTAAACACTACAGTGAACTTTATAAGAATGCATGCTTCATTGCAACAGCAACAGCTGCTCTGTGCTGCAAGCCGCGTTCTTTCTCTCTGTGATGATCCGGTTAGCGTATAATTTCGAATTTCACTCACACAAAATAGTGTGTCAGTCCGCAAAGCAAGCTAATAAACGACGCGAAACAAAGCAAGTAGCGACTTACGAGCAGCAAACAAGGTCGGCAGTATCTTGTGATCCAATAATCGACATTTAATCGACACGATTTCCCTTTTCTTTTGCCTTCCTTTCTCATATTTTAATCTTTCTCGCTAGACGCACCTATTAAATGTACGCATCGAGATTGCTTCCACTTGCATTATCGACATACATTTTTCCAGTGTCAATTTTATAACTAGCCAATCTACAGCCATTTTTTCCTGCGATATTGAGAAAAAAACTTCTTTTTTTCTTTTCTTTTTCTTTTCTCTCTCTCTCTC
>NW_012130079.1:406276-417259 GCF_000143395.1 Atta cephalotes
TGTTAGTTATATAATTATTTATTTATTCTATATAGTATTTAAATTAAATTAATTTATAACTAAGTAGTGGTTGTTATATATATATATATATATATATATATATATATATACATCAGTCAAAAATTAAACTTTTTAACTCGTTTTTTTTATTGTATTAAAATGTGTATTTTTATTTTCTGTATTAAAATTCTATAGTGAATTATTAACAGCATAACTACAAGCTAAAAGCACATTTATTTCTTAACCCATTATCCTGGTATATCTCTTTAACTTTCTTCGCGATCACGTCATTCCCTATCAATATACACAAATTACTTGAATTTGTAATGTATCACTATTCGAAATAAAGTTTTTCCTTCATTAATTTGCAATCATCAAGTAGTGAGTACTAGGATACTCCATAGGTAAAACTCAAAATCGATTACTCTACATTAAAAATTGAAGATGCAAAAAAGATCTTAAATTTGTTATTAAATAAATAATATGATTATGAGATAAACGCAATTAAAACAGGGAGAACGGATAAGAATATAAAAAAAGAATAATTCGGAAAAGATGTATCTCAAAAGACGGATTACTCACCTGTTGCTGTCAGATTCTGTCGGATCTTGCGATTCTGCAGAGAGACAAGAATGACACGAGGTACGTTCTTGAACTATTAAAAGACAGGAAATGTCGAATCCTATCGTGTCTCCTCTTGCCAGGGAATGAAACTGATTTTTATTCGCGGATAAGCGGTCCTTCGTTCTCACGCGACTGCGACAATTTAACTTCCTCACTGTGAGTCACCGGACGGACGACGTCCGACGCCGAATACCACGACTACGGTGTCTGCGCCCGGAAATGATGGCGAGAGCGTCGCGACGCCGGCCTTTATACATGTATGTGTGTGTACGCGTCGGCGCCCCTATGAAGCATGTATGAAGACCCCCTTTCTTTCTCACCCTCCATGAACCGCGCCATCCCTTCTCACGCTCACGATCGGGATGAGGCGTCGCGACGCGCGTATATGCGTAAAAACAGATTTATACTGAGACGGGATGATGCATGACGCACAAGCGGTTCTCACGTCGCTCAGTTACAATGGCGAATCAAATTGTTTGGCGGAGTAACATGATAATCGCGGATCGTACCATTTGTTAATCACCTGCAAGATGGAAAATGAATTTTTGATGCGGACCACTTCGTTTAATCTTAATTTTGAGCAGCTATTCTCCAACAGAAATATAAGGGAATTATTTCTAAAAAGGATAATCATAAAAAATTATCTTTTAAAAGAATTATGAGTAATTTATAATAATAATTAATTATATATACATCATAATAATAATAATACACAAATTATTAATTTTCTCCTATATATTATAATGCCATATGACTTCACGGAAAAAAAAATATTTCTGGCTACAACTAATTCTGATTAGCTGAAATTGCATTAGCTATGAAATTAGCTACTATAGTTATAAAATTTGCTAATACATACAGAAAATTTGCTGCTATAGCTAATATAAAGGCGTAATAGCAAAGTATGTACGTCTGTTACAAATCAATTTATTTAGCAACATGAAATTAGTTGTCATAGTCGGATATGTCCGTGTAAAAGAAAATTATCTCTACACAGCTAAATATGATTTGCTGAAACAATACCTGCTACCAAATTGTCTATTACATAGAAAATGTTTGCTACAATGATCAATATATCGACATAATAGCAAAATGCTTGTCTGTTATAATGATAATATTTAAGCTAATGGAAATTAGACTTTGCAGACACGACATTAGATATTCATATAATGCTATTGAATTAGTTGCTAAACCTAATTTGTGGCAGTTAATCTTTTTTATTCGATGTTCTTTAATAGAATATAATCATCTTTAATAGAATATAATCATAAAATTCGTATAAAATAGTATTATCGCAAAAATTATTACGTGACACATTAAATGTTTCGCTGTTCACGAGAAAACTATGACTACTCGAGTGATAAAAAGATAGATTATAGAATATCATCGCGCAAGTAAATTGACGCCTCCACGTATTATAAAGTTTCGAATAAAAGGGTAAATTATATTCTTATTAGATTATGCTTGTTACTTGGAGTATTACAGTTTTATCTTGCAAAAATCCATTGTCTTTGCTTTGATTTACGATTTATTTTTCTTTGACATACAGCATCATTCCTAATAATTTATAATTACAACGTCGCATCTTCCGCATAAATGACCTATGTATGTTCGCTGGATTTCTTGCTTGAAGTTTCCTTGGACTTCCTTGAATGAAGTTTCCCCCGTAAACTCGCGCTGCTACGAAGGAGAACAACTCGATACTAAATCCGGCGGTGATATGATTAAACATTAAACAGGTTATCCACCATTATGCGTGTGACAAAAGATTTTCATGGGATTTCCTACTAAATCACTCGTAAACGAACGTGTAGACTCGTTGTTCGCTCGTTCGTTAGACTCTTCGTTGCGCTGTACTGTCGTAAAAGTTTTCGCCTGTGAAAATGTCTTACGAGAGATGATAAAAATTCAAATGGAGTATTTGCGTCGATGACGAGTCGCATGAAACTAAAAACCACATCTTTGATAATACGCGAGAATTTCAGGCGTGAAAAGAACAGATCCTTTCGAACGTTCTTACGAGGTTCTAAAGTTTTCTCTTTTGTCAAAAAGTGACTCATGCTCGAAGTTAAAAAAATCGTTAAAAAATTGATAAAATGCCTGTTTTCGATACTTCGCCTCTCGGAAGACCTTTGATTTTTCCTGGGATTCTAAATTTGATCTCGGTTCTTCCTACATATACAGGACAGTGATCAACCAAATAAATCAAATAAAAAATATCTTTATATTACTTTGTATTATGCAACATTTACAACATTTACATACGGAAAAAAACACTGAAAACTTCACTGATTCAGCAAATCTATAGTCGTAATATACAGACAGTCAATTTTCTATGTTAAAATACCAGTAGTAAAGTTGACAGTTGAATAACATTAGCGATTTTTTAAACCATCAAATCTTCTTATAGCTATCGATGTTGAATTCGCGTAAATTATAGGTTTGCTGTACCACCGAATTAATTTTTTTTCCGTGCACTCTCATTAGCCCTGACGTTTTACAATTAATAATAATAGAGAATACACGTACCTTTCTTATTAATTCAATCATTTAATTATATTGATCGAGGAAAATGTCACGAACATTTGCTCCTATCAAAAAGTTATAAATATAAAATTTAATTAAAGTTAGTTGGTTACGCGTCAGAAAGCATGCGCCTCGTGTAATTAGTTAATTTATGGAAAAGATGAGAATGACACCTAAGCTAATAGATTTTTATCAAAACTACACATAATTATCGATATTTCTTTTGAAGACATCCGTAATTAAATGATACGCCTAAAATAAAACGCATAAAACATCTTATTTTATTTTTTTCTTACGAATCTATAACGTATCATTAATCTCGAATTATTATTTCAAGAATAGAGACGCGAATAATTCCTGCAATAAGAAATACCAAGAAAAAATGTCGGAAACTTAATACGATTTCAGGAACGTGCTTTTTATCTATTCATTCTGTTCTGTTTTTCTATATAAAAATGTAAATTGCAGCGTTATTATGAGTGAATGTGCAGAATTTTTTCTTAAAATTTATCCTAAAAAGTATTTCTGGGACAACATTGTATTTCGAAGAATTTTTTATATAAATTTTTCTTATTTATTAATAAAATTATAATAAAATATAAAATAAGTTTGTTTAATTTTATTGAAGTGCATAAGTAAAAATCTTTAAAATATTATATTGTACTACAATTACCATATTTTCAGGGTAAATTAAAACAAAAATTTCTTCGTTTGCATTTAATTTGTTCTTTATTCGAATTTATCGGACGCATTTCGTCCTACATGTGCGAAGGTGTTCATATATAATATATAATATGATAAGAATAAAAATGATAAGAATGAAATAAGAATAAAAATGATAAGAGAAAAAAATAAAAAGACACACTTTATGTGCTTAATAGATTTATTATTCTTGTAAAAGATGTTCTTGAATATCAGTCTAGTAACATGCGATGATAACGCGAAAACGGACGAATCGACTGCCGGTCGATTTCCACATGGATTAAATATCGGACAGTGCCATTGTGCACTAAGCGTCCCGACAATGATCGGCATCTCAATCATGAGTGATGCTTCGATATTAACCTGATTTCACTTGAAATCTTTTATCGTGACTGCCAAAGAGACTGATAACTTCTTTAATAAAGTACGGGTCGTAAATCGTCTGTCATTTACATCCACGATTCTTTCTCTCTCTCCTACGATTCTCGACTGAATATCATGCAACCGATCAATACTTGTATTCAAAGGCAACAAAGATAAAAGAGTATATATTAACGATGCAACAGAGCAGGAGAAGCAAAGATAAGGCGCTCGAGAATATTGTCTTTCTTGCGTAATTAATCCTTATGGTCATTCTTGTTAAATGATTACTTCGGAGAATTCTCATGTGCCCGGAGAGAGAAATTTTTTAACGTTTCCTCACACTCGAAGGAGCTAAAAAGACGTAAATGGCATCGTTCTGCCGCTTATTCTCGTGTTGTATCCCCATGTGGATATTAATCTTTTTAACGTGACGTAAAACAGAATTATTTTCACATTTACGGCGAAAATATAAATGATACAAGATAAAGAGTTAACAGAAGTAATGCAAAAACTGCAATTTCGGTAAATCTTATCATTAGCATCTTTAATTGCGCACAATAAAGAAAGTATTGCTTCCTAATTAATTGCATTACTCTCTAATTGAGAGTGATTAATGAAACGTGATACTTACTGAATATTTCATTACCGGAATATCATTTCATCAGCGATCAAGATGATATGTCTACAAGATGAATTCGAATAATTAAAAATTAATTCTAA
Organism: Atta cephalotes; assembly: GCF_000143395.1. Taxonomy (NCBI): domain Eukaryota; kingdom Metazoa; phylum Arthropoda; class Insecta; order Hymenoptera; family Formicidae; genus Atta; species Atta cephalotes. The sequence goes on from NW_012130079.1 coordinate 411,212, forward strand.
AGAGTTTGATGTCTTCTTAGCAAACTTAACAAATTTAATTTTATGAAATGCGTTTTTAAATACAAATTGCAATTTTTTTAATGAAACATGTTTTATTCATTTTTTATTAATATGAAAATATTAATATATAACAATATTGGGAAACTTGATGATAACAGATAAAACAAAATTAACAAACAATATATTGGATTGTCCGAAAAGTTCGTGCAGCAAAAAATTTTAATTTAATAAATGTATACTAAAATTTAAATCTTCTGCGTTTCAATTTTCCTTCAAAATCAGCACGAACTTTTTGGACAATCCAATAATAAGAGCCAGTTTTACCAACGCCCAGTTACTTCCGCCGATTAAATTTAAGAATTGCCAACTGCTAAACTGAAAACTTATCAACTCTAACATAATTTCTTGACAATAAATCTATTACAAAATATGTAAAAGTACTCGAATTTATATTTCTAATTAATTATCTGCTAATCTTTTTCCTTACGATGAATAGGTTAGAATTAATTAGACAAATTTTAAAGTGCTGTTGGCATTGTGGTGACGAAGTTAATCGATCAATCAAGCAATCCGCGTTGATAAAACCGATCCATTAATATTCAACATTAATATTCTTATCTGCTAGATAGTAATTAACTGCTTTTCGAATCTTCTTCTCAGTTTTTCTTCCAATACATTGCGAGAGTGATGTACAAATAAATTGTCACTGAATAAGAAAAATTTATCCACAATACGAATTTTACAAATTTGCAGGAAATTCAATGCAGAGGTCAATCGGTTATTTCCGTCTAAATTAATAGTCAGTGTGACGTTTCAATTATTCATATTTGCTTAACTGAAGCTAGACATATATAACAATGTAACCTAAAGTGCATATCATATATCTCAATTGTAAGTGATCAATATAGGTAATACTACCACAGGCGGGCAACAACACCGCCTCCTAAAATAATATATATAACATGTCGGTTATACACGATCGCGCGCGCAACGTTAACGTTAATCAACGCAACATTGATCTTTTCCAAATTCGCAATATCAAAAAGATTTATTTTCTATCTTTAGACTGCACTAGAACTTTCCTTCTTGCTTTCGCCAAATTTTAAACATACAGAATGAATCTATAAATATATTTTATAATTTTATGAGCGGAATACCTTCATGAAACTTTAAAACATACTTATAATCGACTCACCTTTTTCACTTTAAATACATATACTAGTTTAGCTATAAAAAAATAGACTTAAAGTATGGTACATAATGATCACGATGACTGCAAAATTATTACTCTCATCTTTCGCTTCAGCGATTATGCTTATGGTCATCACCATCGCCTTTTTTGAAACTCCACTTTTTCCCATGCTCGTGCCCCTCCTTCTTGCCATGCTTATGATGATGATCGTAATGATGGTCATGGCCTTCGTCGACTTTATGGCCCTTGTGCTCGTGATGATGACCGCCTTTCTCGTGCTTCCCCTCCTTGCCATATTTCTCCTCGTGATCCGAACTATCGTGATGGCCCTTCTTCTCGTGACCGCCCTTCTTCGATTCATGATCGTGATGGTGTTCGCCGTGCTTCTCTATGCCACCATCTTCGTTAAACTCATCAAAGAACTCTGTCTTCTTTTCATATTCGTCCTGTAAAATTAACAGTAATGAAATAATTCCATAATTGCAACGTTTTTCTGATAAAAAAAGTTCTCATTATATATTACAATATTTTTAAGAATTTGTCATATTTTATAAAAATTTTCGAAAAAGTATAATAAACTTAACAACTTAAACTTTTCAGATTTTATAAGTTTTCTTCTAGAAATTATAGAATAAGAAGTTTTAGAAATCTCTTAAAATATTTTTAATTCTAGAAAAGATATAGACTTTTTTTCTTAATACTTCTAAAAAATATTCCAATTTGTTTAAAAAAGAAATTTTCTAAAAATTTATAAAATTATAAAAAAATTCTGTATAATTTTCAGAAATTCTGAAAAATTATATTATATAAAGAATTCTAATAAAAATTTTAGGGTTCTATTTGAATAAGAAATTATGTAACTTATATATAATTTATATACAATATGTTACCTTTTTATGTACGGAATGTTCCCCATGAGTGCTGTGACCCTTCTTGTGTTCGCCTTTTTCACCAAATTCAGCTGTCTTCTGGCCTCCTTCACCATGCTTATGTTCCTCGTGATATCCACCCTCTTCTTCGTGTTTCTTCTCCTCGCCAGCATTTTCATCAAAGTGTTTGCTGGCATGCTCCTTATCGTGATGTCCCTTCTCAGCCTTCTCGTGTTCGTGCCAGACTTTATACCCCTATGAAATAGAAAATCATTATTATATTTGTACTACCAAAATTATATTCACAGACAAGAACATAGTGGTAGCAATTATACATTCTAAATTCTTTAAAGTAGAATTTCACTCTAAAGAGTGAAAATTAAGCTAATCTTGAAAAAGTATTGCTCAATTTTCAATCTTTCAAAATAGAAATAGCAAATTCTATCGACAAATTCTATCAGAAAGAAACGAATTATCAGAACAATGTCAGCATAATAACCAAAAGATAAAGCATATATATTTAGTGAAATGTTCTTACTACTTATTAATTCTATGCATAACAATAAGCAAAAAGTGATCTTATGTCCAAAAAGCTTGACATACTATGTGTACATAGTTGATTGTGATTTTTGAAGATATTAAAAATAACAAAAAGAAGTATTTTATTTAGGTATTATATATTCACTGATGAGGACCATATTCAAAGTCGAAACATTTGATTATGTATTTTACATATATGGATGTTGAATAATAATTAGCGTTTTTCAATTTGCTTTCGGCTCTTTTAGTCCGGAAATTATATATATTATTGAATTTATATCCATTAAAGCATTAATTACAATTATTAATTGTTAAACTATAAAATTATCTTAAATTATCATTCTAAAAATAATATAAAGTTATCACAGCTGCGCTATATTTTGTTGAAAATACGTCATTATTTTATTAACGGCATAAATTAATGACATTATTAATTTTTTTACTAATACTTCATTTATCCGACAAATATGACATAAATATGTAGTAAAATGAATAAATGAATGACGTTATTAATTGATCAAAAAGATGATATTCATCATTAAATATACATTTTAAATAGATAACATAACATTAATAATCTAGAATGATTAGTTATTGACAAAATGACTACAATTTGCTATCTGGGATAATACAGAACTTGCATATAATTGTCACGACTTTTCTTTTAATGTAAATAAAGCTTAATAAACAAACGCAATGTTTAAAAGACAATTACCTTGTCGCCTTTCTCTTTCTCATGCCCATGGTGTTCTTCTTTATGTTCTGCGCCGCCACCTTTTTCAAACTTGTAATTTTCTATACCTTTCTTCTTTCCATCGTGTTCTTCATGTTTATGGGTTTCTGCATGTTCCTGAGTCTCACCGTGCACATGATCACGCGCTTCCTCTTTATCATTATCCTGATCTTCACCATCATGTCTGCGATGATCATCACGATGATCATCTTTGACCCTTTGATTATGATATTCCTCATGTATGTGTGCAGGATTAGATTCACTATATTCTTCGCTCGGATGCTTTTCGCGAAGCGAGTCTCTTCGTGGAGAAGCATAACTGTGATATTTCTGCTTATCATCGTCATTGCTTTGTTCCTCTTCATCTCTTTCGTTTTGTTTATAAGAACGTAGCTCTTTAGAATGTTGAATAAACGGTTTGTTTTTGGCATCGCTCTCATCTTCAAATTCTTTATACTTGCGATCTTGTCGATCCTTCTTATATTGGTTGTTGCCTATTAATTTCTTTTGATCTGAGCGATCGCGATATTCTTTATTCCGCTCATGAATTTCGTCATCATTATATAGTGATTCAAAATACTTATTCTTGTCTTCAAATCGATCAACATCATGTTTATGATCAACATCATGTTTATCACGACGATTTTTTGGTTTGTTATATTTCTCATGGCGTGGATTTTCACGTTGTTTCTCATCAGAATTATCTCTATCATATTTGTACTTATTGTATTGACGATTATCGTCATTATCTTCATCTTTATTTTTGTCGATGTTGTCATCATATTCTTCCTCTTCCGTTTCATCTTCCTCTCCATCATCGTTATTCTCACGCCAAACATTCTCATATTTTTCGTGTCTATCGTCATTTTTACTACTTCTGTCATTTTCATCATATTCATAATGTTTGTCTTGATAATTACGGTTTTGCTGCGGATAATGATCTTCCTCTTCTTCTTCGCGATCTTTTTTCTCGTTCAGTTTATTCGGCGTTTTATAAGCTTTTTCATTGACTTGAGTTTTAAAATTTTCAACATCGTCATCTTCTTTTTCAGTCACGTCAACGTCTTCGACGCGAGACTGCTCATTCGTTCCGACGTTTTCATCGCTGTTTTTCTTATGCTTTCCATCTTGCAAAACGAATGATCTGCTATCGTAATACGGTGTAGGGTTAGAGGTAGCAATCGGTCGGATTTTTAACAAAGTAGGAGTAAGAGGTTTTAAAGTTGCGTCAGGGAGAGTGGAAACTTGCTGTTGCGATGGCTGCACTACTTCTTTAAAGTCTTGAGTAATTACTTTTGGCGTATTGAGTACATTAGGAACGTTAGTTGAATACAAATTTGAGAATTTTTTATATAACGCGATTTCAGGATTTTCATTTAAACTCGATTTCTCATTACTGTTGTAGTTATTGATTGTAGGTAAGAAGTCTTTCTTGCGAACGATTTGAGAGTCCTTCTGTTCTTGAGCGGTATTCAAAGAGGATGTTTGATTGGGTATATAAGTCGTCGCGAAGTTCGTCTTCGTAACAGTCCGTTCTGTGGGGCTCTTAGTAATGGCATAATAATCCGATGAGCCGTGACTTTGCTGATTGTTAATGGTGACCAAAGGACTCTTCGTAGTAGCAATTACGTCAGTATAAAAAGTTCCATAATCTGTAAGGGTAGTCTTTTTCCCTATGGGACTCGTTGGCAAACTCGCTTCGGTGCTAACAATTGTTGCTGAATTTCCTTCAGGATTGAGATGATTTATACGCTTTATTGGAATATAACGGCGTGTCGGGAGCGGATTAAATAAATCTGTTGGAAGAACCAATGGAAGAATGTTTGCAGAAGAACGGACAATCTGTTGTTGACGATTAAAATCCGTTGGTAAAACGCTCGGTTTTCTATGTGCATCATTTGTGATGACAAATGAATTGGGCGATTGTAATATGGAAAATGGTCTTGGCACTATGTTGTACTTCGGCAGTAATTGATCAGCATTCGCATAATTGGAAACATTCAAATTTTTTAAATTATTTACATTAATAATGTTATTAAAGTTACTGTTATTTAATTGTGAAGTTAATGGAGGTACAGTTTGAATTGAAGAATCTTTAACATCCCATTCATGACGGGTTTTAGGATTCTTCGTTGAATCGGAATAAACATTTGAAGTTGGTACAGATAATGATCCGTTCTTCACCTTCGTTATTCCGTTGGAATCCTCGAATAATGCAGGCGTGCTTAGTTTATTATTAGCAGATTCCTCGTCGAAATTTGATTCTTCATCCGATGAGAATCGTGGAGTTGTAGCGGTACGATTTAATTGCAAATATTTCTTAAGTAATCTTTTCGATTTCTTGCTGTTTGAAGTAGGTAATGTAAATGTAGGCTCAACATCGGAATGTGACTTTTCCGCTCTGTCGTTAGTCGCCGAAGGGATCATTCCCTTCGGAATATAAATTTGTTTCAGTTGCTTTTTTGCCAAGGATAAATAAGGATTTAATGCTACATCGGCATTGTTCACTGTCAATTCGGGCGCTTTTCGCGAGATATTTTTCAACACCTCGGCGTAAGCCTTCTCGATGTCTGTTATCGATCCTTCAACCTTATCGTGAACATCTAAGGGATAAATATATATACATACATACATACATACACATACACACACATACACACACACACACACACACACACACACATATATATATATATACATATATATATATATAT
>NW_012130079.1:419244-424843 GCF_000143395.1 Atta cephalotes
ACACACACACACACACACACACACACACACACACACATATATATATATATATATATATATATATATATACTAACAAAATATTGCAATTGTTATAGGTTTTATAAAAATGAATATATTATAATAATAAAAGTAACAGTGACGATGTAATGAACCAGATACTACGTTAGTGCACAAGATTAAAATTTAAAGTTAAACACTTTCTTTATTAATAAACTTAAACTTCCAAACATTTTACTCGTGATTGAAAAGGATTCAAATATGTGGAATTACATTTCCTGGAAAAAATATTTTATATATAATTATATAAAATTATATAAAATTATATATAAATATATATAATTATATGCAATTATATATAAAATATGTCCATTTATATACAATTATATAAAATTATTTATATATATTTTTATATAATATTATATAATTATATATAAAATATTTTTTCCCGGGTTTATACTAACTTATAAGTTTTATTCACTGAAGATGGTTTAATGTAAATCGAAATTGTTGAATTTAAGTTTATTAATAAAGAAAGAGTTTAACACTAAATTCAATAATAAATTGAAAATGCTTTGTACTTATAGCCAAGACTGTATAATGTTGAAGAAAAGTAATTTTGTTTTATTTACCGTGAGTATCGTTCGAGCCATCGATGATTTTCCTCTTAGTCTTTCTAGTGAGTCTCTGCGGTTCGTACTTCGCGATCACATGACTCATTATTTCCAGCTCATCTTCTTCATTCGCATTAATGACCGCAGCACGTGATTGTGCCGTATCTTGATCGTCTTGATATGACGATGTCTGCTTCGAATGTCCTCTCTCCTGTATCTCGCGTTTAGACAAAAGCGATAATACTTCATCGTCGAACTTCGATGCATCTTTTGCTACTGCATTCGCAATTATGCGAGTATTATTTCCACTTCCGGCAATGATTACTTCCTCCAAAATAATTTCGCGATCGCTTGTGGTGTTTGAAATTTTCGCGTGGTTGTGTTCTGCGTCACCAACTTGTAATGTTAACTGCACATAGATCGATATTGATTATGCAATTTTTATTGTAAATATGTAAATATTAAATGCTAATATTATTTAATTAAATTAAATTAAATTAGATATAAGTTTGTAAAAAATATAGATAAGTTAATTTGTAAGATAATATAGTTTTGTAATAAAAATTAGTAGCAAAATAGAAAAATCTTTGTAACCTAATAGAGATCAATAAAACATTTACATCTATATAAATCAAACGCATCCTACAAGCATTACTTCATGAATCATAAAATTGTCAATGAAATTTTAATTTGTTTGAAAAACAATTATTTTATTTTTTCTTCAATTATCGTATACTTACGCTCGCGGTAAGAGCAATAATTACTCATAAACATGATAAAATTTATTAGTATTAAATACGTCACACATTAATTAGATTAATGTCAGTTTAGACAAGACCCCTGTATATATTTCACAATATTCGGCACCATATCACTTTATCGCTGCTCCTACTCCACCGTTCTAATTAAAAGTTGACGTAAACATGCGTCAGCCTTTGCCGCTGACAGTTCTTGCATTTGCTCATTTATTGTGAATTATTTATTTTGCCATTTGTCGCGTGTACATTATCATTTCAAAACATTGCAACATTCTACGAGAGAAATTAATCAAATCCATATCGGATAGTTCGGATAGTTATCTGTATTCTTTTTATTTATATTCTATTTATCGCTAAGACGACCTTTTGTTGGTCAAACTTTTTTTTTTATTGTGAAATCTTTAGTAGAAATTTAAATTTATTTAAAAAACTAAGATACGAGTTCTGTGATAATAAAAATTCGCTCTTAAAGCTTTCTTACTGAGAGAAAAATTGTTATAATTAATATGTGACAATAATTAAATGTATCATATAATTATGATTATTATGCTATAATGTTAGTAATAATAACTATTATACGTGTAGTTTTATCATATTTTAAATAATATATATTACATATATATTGTTTAAAATATATATTGCGTATATATAATTGGCACCAAAATAACATTAGCGTAATAATCATAATTATAGTAATATATTAGTCACGAATACACTAAAAGCTTTTTTCACAATACACAAATAACAGCATTTTAAAATTTTTCAAGAATAATACAAAAATCTACATTGAAGCTCGAAGACACAGAATCTGACGGAAGATGTAAGATTTTTATGACCGACGAAGGATTGAGATTAAAATATTACCAAATAAATTAGCAATAATAGCACCATGACTACCAGCTTCCGGAAGGTTTTCATTATTCGAATCCGCGACAAAGACTGAACCACGTTCCTGATGCGGCCAGACAATTATATCGAGCCGTTTCCTCTATCAGAAAACCATTCACGAATGATATGACAGTTTCACAGCGATTAGGCACCTTAAAGTGTCGAAGGAACCGCCGACAATCAGTCCTGCATCGATCGCTCCTTCGATTCGGCTTCCTCCTTTCTCTGCCGATTGCACAAGATCGTCGCTCGGCCGAAGCCGATATCTGAAAGCACATCCCGATCTCTTATTATTTAGTCTATTATTAATGGACATTGTGCAACATGCCACGTTTTTATGCTTCAAGTATCGTAACATGGAGGAAATGATATTTCCATACAGAAAGAACAGTTTCGCTAAGGTATATAAAAATTTAGCTACACACAGATCTAAAAATAATTTTATAAAATTATTTTTAGATCTGTGTGTAGCTAAAATAATTAAATAATTTAATAAAATTATTGTGTAAGAAATTCAAGCATGATAAGCAATTCAAAAAGTTTTGACATTATAGAAGCTATGTGTTTCACGGGTTATCTATATTCATTCTTAAAATGCCAGTTAGTAAATAAATTTTGACATTCTAACAAGCAATTAAGCGTATCCTAATAATTATTTTCATATTCCAATAAAATCATTTTTATGATTTATATGTAGATAAATTTTTAGAAATTTCAGCAAAATTATTCTTTTCGTATAAGATATGCCACATTACGATTTACAATTTCTTTCATGCCATTTTTACTGGTGGTTGCAACACATTAGCATTTTTATATGCAATATATTGCGTCTGCGTTACTCGATTTAGCATAATGTCGCATAATTATTATGAAACCCGGCTGTCGAAAGTGAATTTGTAATATTGTTCAATCGAAATTAAAATCACCGCTGACAAAATCACTGCTGACAAGTCCATTGATCGCTACGCAAATAAATTTTGCATTTCTACGTAGAAATCATATTATTGGATTTTCATAATTCACTATCGGATTAATGTTACACATTTGCATATCGGATATCATGACAATAATGTACGTCGCGTAAAGTCACACACGATCTCCTGCGGTTTCTGGTGTCACGTAGATTATTATTTCAAAGGAACCTGTACGATCAGAACACAAATTGCGTTAAACGCAACAGAATTTGATTACAAATAAAATAAACCGCAAATCATTATTTTAATTCTACGTCAAAGAACACAGTTAACAGTTAATTTTCCTTTTATTCTTTTTCATAAGTTGAAAAAGTTACTTTCTTTCCTGTTATATTCTTTTATAAAAAAAGAGATTCACGATAAAATCATGGTGACCTGCGAATGTTAGCTTTGTCACAGATGTGATATCAGCATATCGCTATGATTATATTATTATGTAGCTGTAACGAAAATTACATCTTAAAGTAATATTGTTACGACATACATAGATTAAAACATCAACGTTACTATAATCTCTTAATTATCTCACAACGACATCATAATTTGTGATTAAAATGTGACTTTTGTTGCTATGATTTTGTTACATGTTTTTCCTTTGTTATTTTATTTTTTATCTTTTTTCATTTAAAAAATGTTAACATATATTATATTCTTCTAAGGCAATTTTAATGATGTTCTTCTAAAAAGCAGTTAAGTATTACAATATTATAATTTCAGATATAATGAATACAGTTTATTCGATTAGGTAAAATTTAAATTGATTATGTCAGCCGAAGTGAAAAGAAGTTTCTTGGAGCGACTTTTCACGCGATCAAATTTCTGCGCGCATTCAAGCCTAAATTGAATAGCTGTAGTTGCTTGCATACCGCGTCAATGTTCGATAACCCCAGACTGCGTTTTAATTAAAAGACGTAATTGAAGAGAATTTATTATGCAAGTAATCGTTGTCATGGTAAAAACATTTCGAAACTTCGACGAATTCGATTTGAAAAGGCACCTGCAATGCACCTGGGATTTTGAAATGTTAGAAGAGAGTTTATGTCGTTAATTAAATACGATTAAACACAATATTAAATAATAATCAATACAATATTTATACTATATAATGTTATATAATTGTATATATTATATTTTTTATGTTATATAATATTTAAATTTGTTATAATAAATGTAATATTTGATTTATAAATAAAAGATACAATTGCTAATTAACGTAACTTTTTATTCATTTACTCAGAATTTTTATACGTAATATACTATGATATTTATAATCTATATATAGATTCCTTAATTAATTGATCTTCCCCTGAGAAAAATAACAATCAGTTATCTTTTTAAAAACATTTAAGAAATTGAAAATGAATGTCAAGAAGTAGAAACCTTATAATATATTTCTAATTTGATATGTGTATTTCTTATTCAATTTCAAATAATATGAATATATGTACGTTTTGATAACATTTTTTAGGCTTTTACAGATATTATCAGAGATAATATCAGAGATATTCAGAGATACCAAAAGGTTTACGAAGTTTTCACCGTGTTTTTATCCATTGCTAATGTTAATGTTTCGTGGACATTTTATCATATTTTCACTTTGTTAAAATAAATGTCAAACATTAATAAAATATATATTTCAAAGATATCTTCTAGTATTTTGAAATATATTTTTTTTGTTAATATTTAATATATATTTAATAAATACATGAAAATAAGAGCAATAAAAGATCTATAATGTTAAAAATTGAGAACTTGCGAAAAATAATTACTTTCATCAATCAGTATCAAAGAAAAAAACATCAGTTTTCTTAGCCAAAGGATCTACAAATTTATGATTTTGGACAAAAAGTAATCTGTAATTTTAAGTACTAGATGTCACATAAAATACACATCGAATACGACCATGAAATCAGTTCTTCTCATCTTGGGAACGAAATTCATGAACTTCATCAGGCACATGAAGCATTTTGACAGTTTTTTAACTATCATGTAGGCAAATAGTCATTTTTAACAATTTCTCAATGCAATCCCCTATATATATAGACCTATCGTCCCAATGGTATTTGCGATGGATGCTTTCTAATCTCAATATTATTAATCTCAATATTATACGCAGCGATCTTTCTTATTTCCGTGTGAAATTTAACGTGCGACTTCGTAAAAATCAACGGGAGATTCGAAAAGGCGGAAACATCGTATGAAATGACTCCCTTACTTTTTCAGCCTCATGCAAATTAAAGACTTCTCAAAAATTCCTTGGTGATAATAATAGAAGTAGCAAACGTAATAGGTTTGTTTCTCTTTTTTATATATATAATTATATAATATACAACAAATTATATATATATATATATATATATATATATAT
>NW_012130079.1:429827-433215 GCF_000143395.1 Atta cephalotes
ACACACACACACACACACACACACACCTCTCTCTCTCTCTCTCTCTCTCTCACACACACACACACACACGCGCGCGCGCGCGCGCGCGCATACATACAGAATATCGCAGAATTACCGCACTATGCAATTCTTCAATCTACTATGCAATTTTTGCAATAGTTAACAAGATATTAATTAATAAAAATCATCGAATATTGATTTTCAATAATTTTTTACTCAAATATTATCAACTTTATAAAAAAACAGCAAGAGACAAGAATTATTTATTTTTTTCTCATAGAGTGTTGAGAATTTTTTCATAATTTTTTTGCATTTTCTCATATTGGTAAAAATAATTGCCAATAAGGAAATGCAGTACTAAAAAGTTAATAAAAAATTCTGAAAAAATTCTTAGAACTCTATGAGAAGAAAAAAAACAATTGTTGTCTTTTTTTGCTGTTTTTTTATTTTATTTTTTAAAGTTGATAGTATATTTATAAAGTTGATATTTGAGTAAAAAATTATTGTCAGTTCCAGAGAGTTAAAGGATTGACATGATAATAATAATAAGGGACAATGAAGAACAAAGATATTACTTATAGCTTGACAAACACACTGTCAGACATTGTGGCTTGTGGCTGAAGCTTCCGTTCTATTGAAAAACTGCAGTGAGAGGAATTTGCAGAAATATAAAATAACATCGAGAAATATTCAATACAAAGAGATGAAATATTATACTTTACAATTGCGCGCCAAATGCTTTTTATAAATCGAAGCTCGTCTTGTTCTTCAGATATAATATTAGTACAAAAAAAGAAAAACTATGCAATATATTCCCGTAATTGTGAATTAGGAGAACGTGAAGCCTTGTAGTGATTATATTACAAATAATAAAAAAAGAAAGAAAATGCGTTGACAACGCATAGACGGCCTGAACGTCGATAGCTGGAAAACGAAGTGTTACAGATACCTTATCATCCTTATGACCGTGCACGTTGTGATGATCCTCGTCGTGCTTTGAGCCAGCACCCTCCTCATGATGTCCGTCGCCTGTTCGAAATATATAATAAAATATAAATAAAGCTATACTGAATCTTTATTGTCGATGAGAAACAACTCTCTCTCGCTTTCATTTAATGAATGATTTGTGCGTCAAAAAAGAGATTATTTACCCTAAGAAACAAAATTAGAGTAAATTAAACTCTTTTCGCTTCTCATTCACGATTCAAGATCATCCGTTATCATTTTGCAAATATCGTAGTTTTTCAGTTCGAGGTAAACAAAAAAGAAATATCGGAAAAAAAATTATGCGGAAAGAACAATTTTGTTGAAGTCTTACAGATACAGATCTGAAAATAATTTTGTTTGACTATCAAAGTAATTATGTAGGAAATATATTTAAGTACAGGGAGCAATGCTGCAAAAAGACATTTTAACATTTTAGTAATCAGCTTGAGCATCCTACATTATTTTAATGGTCTAATAATGTTTATTTTCAGATCTGTATCTATAAACTAAATTTTTAGATAACAAAATCATACTTTTCATGTAATTGTTTACTTTTTCGTTAACAGAAAAGTAATAATGTAAAAACTTTAAAATGTAAGAAATGTAAAAAAAATGTAAGAACTTTACTGTCAATAGTACTTGAACATTTGAATATTTTGCTATATGTACATTTCATATAATATATATAAATAATGTATATATTTCAATAAAATTGTTTGAATTGTAATGGTATCAAAAATAAAAATGGATCCGAATCAATTGTTAAAGATTAAATGCTGCAAATGCGACATATTGAAACAGTACAAGTATCGAGTGCGCTTGTAATTCTCTGACACGTATGAATTAGCACGATCGGCGGCAGATCCGTATAATTCACCGTAAGCTTTACTATTGAATTTCTGCTTATCAATGTCATAAACAATTATTTCATTTGCTATTGGATAAAAGAGAAATGCAAAATAAAGACAAAAAATAATCCTGCAAAAAATATTATAATTTTCGCAGTTAAAATTTAGCAATATTTGCTTTATTTCTTTATATTAAATATTTCATTTATTAAATCTTATTTAGTAAATGTAAGATGTATGATCTTATTTAGTTATGTAAATTTAATTTCTTTATTATTTATATTTTATTTATATTTTAATTTTTATTTACAAAATAACAGTTATAATTCACCTTTATGATTCGTAGCCTCTGCAATTAAATCCTTGGAATATCGGAATCCAGCTGGAGCTTTGCTGACCTTTCTCATCGCTGGTGTGCTATCAAGAAGGAATGTCAGGGTCAGCAATAACCATAGTATCCTCAATTCTCCGACACATAATGTCATTTCGATACTGCATAAAATTCCGCATAAAATAAGAAGTAAGTTCGAAGAACAAGAGGAGGCACTGAGATGCATCTGCAATCGTGGCTCCGATTTATTGCGCTGATACTACCTTTCATCGGTCGTTTTTCTTCACCGCCGCCAGCAATCATCTTTTTCCTGATGTCTCTGAAAGAACTTTCCTCTTCCGGACGGAAGATAACAGCGCGGAAAAAGGATGCGTTTTCTTATATTATTATCGCTACTTTCACTCGCCGTACTCATTGTTCGCGGTATGAACAAAAACAATAAAACTGTGAGCAAACAATATATTTTGCTCTCGTCTTCGGTTATTAACGTCAGATTTTAATTTATTAATGCACTCTTTAAATAAATTTGTAAATTGTTAGTGTAATTTTAATTTATCTAATCTAATTTATACACAATTTTGTTCTATTATTATTTATATAAATATTGTACATATTTGAATTGTAAACATACTTATATATTTTATTATATTATATATACTTATACATTTTATACACTGTAGTTTTCTCTCTTTTACTTCTGAAAGGTCGAAAATATATAAAAAACATTGCAAAGGGATAAACACTTGGCGTCGCGACGCTTGATAATTCCATTTATAATTATACATTTCGTATATAATATAAGTATATAATATAAGTTCGTATATAATATAAGTGTATTTTACCTATCTTTAGAAAAAGAAATCTTTCTTTAGAAAATGAGATAAAGTTAAAGTTATGACTTTTATGAAACCTAATACTTTTTTTCCGTTTAAAATCAGGAACAAGAAGAGGACATTCTGATCTTTACAATAATTAATTAATAAATTTCAAAAAATCAATTCATTAAAGAAATTGTTTAGATGATAACAAAATTAATAAACTTCCTTCCCCGAAAAGAATCTTGGGATATGACTGGATATAAAATTCTTGGGATACTGACAATGAGCCACTGAATAATAATATAAATATAATAATCGGTCTGATCACAACTATGTATTATATATGTAGCCAAGAAGAAACGAAACCGCCATGCAAACAGTTAATAATTTCTCTCTCTCTCTCT
>NW_012130079.1:433235-443236 GCF_000143395.1 Atta cephalotes
TACGTACGTACGTACTACTACTACTATATATATATATAGTAGACGAACGAAACGAAACGAAACCGAACACTACAACTAACTATATATACTCTCTCTCTCTCTCTCTCTCTCTCTCTCTCTCTCTCTCTCTCTCTCTCTCTCTCCCACTCTTTCTCTCTGAAATGTCTATCTTGCCATGATGTAATTCTCGGCTTTCCCTGTTTTATTTTCGCCACTATGGAAAAGCCGATAAGCCACACGAAAGGATATTTTAATACAATTGCATAATGAATTCATCTGCCGCATAATTAGAATTATTAATGCGCTCTATGCATGTTGAATTATTCCGCATTAATGGGTTACAAACTGTTTCTCTATATCGCAATTTGTTTCACAACTCAAATGTTTCTTCGATGATCCACATGATTATTGACTATATTGCACTTATAACGAATCAATATTTGTGTAAATTTTTTATTAATTTTTTTTCATTTTTAGTTATAAAAAATGTAACTGTACTTTTGACCCAGAGTGAATTTTTTGTTACAAAAAATATTTTTTCTCGGTAAACATATCGACTTATCTAGATGTTAGTTATCTATGTAAGTCCATTCCATCAAATTTTATTTCTTTATTATTTTTTTTAAATATACATTTATTTTAACAATTTCATATTTCATATTTTCTCAGTCAACTTTGAAACTCATTGAATAAGCACTTAAACATAATGTACAGCATACCAATTTATTTTACGCAATACTATCTCGTTCAGTGAGAGATTAAGCATTTTGCCGCCCCTAGGCATCAATACCTAGCCGCCTCTAGGTGGCTTCATTAATTTATAAATTTGATAAAAAGGAAAATGGATAAAAAAAATTATTTATACCCTCCGCATTAGCTGATAAAAACAATAATCCTTAATAAGTAATATAAATATAATACATTTTTAACTAGAGTAACTCCGGTATATACGCCGCACTTATTAAAAATTAATTTATTAAGTATTATTTACTATGTTAAAATAAACGAACTATATCAAACTACATAAAGTAAAAACTTTTTTTGTACTGTCTACTATTATAAAAAAAATATTAGAAATCTGAAATCTTTATATTTTGTATTAAAAAATGAAGTGAAAACTTTTTTAAATTCTTGCATTTTCCGTATATCCTATAGGGATGGGAGAGGGGAGAAGAGTATGTACGGCTCATGAAATAATGCATATAAATAAGATGTCAAATGACACAATAATTTATAAAATGCGTTTATAAAATTTTATTAAAGAACAAAAATGATAAATATGTATATGAAGTAATAAATAATAATTACAATCTTCCTATCTGTATTACAAGTGTTGGATACCCGAGATCAACCATTTATGTTGTGATAAAATATACAACTTTAGAACAATCCAACAAAGGTATGCCACCGAGGAAGAGTCACTCGAAAAAACGCACTGCGAGGATCCCTCTGCGCAATCGAAAGGGCTCAAACGCTGATTTCGGATGATCCAGGGCAATCGTTGTGAAAATTAGCATCAATTGTTGGTATAAGTGAGCCAACAATGCATCGAATTGCCGAGGAGGACCTTTGATCAAACAAATCGTACACATTAAATATACGACAGATGCTCTTTAAGGCTGCCAGGACAAGCCGTTACTCGCTGCAATCTGCTATTGTATTCTTTGAAAAATGAAGCATCGGGATGAATTAGGTTCTTTTCTGACGAAAAAAAACCATGATTTTGATAAACCAAAATCAATCGGAAGAATGACCGATGGCTCGCCTACAACTCCGAGGGTGTTCCTGTTGTTGCCAGAACGAAATTTCTGACCAATGTTCACGTGCTGGGTGTATCCAGTGAGGGTGATGTCATGTCATCACATTTCTTTAAAAAAGGGGAAACTGTCACAAAAGAAATGTATTTGCACATTCTGATAAATGTAATGAAGCCGTGGATCAAAACTGTGGCATCCAGAAGGCCATATGTTTTTCAGTAGAACGATGCATCGGCTCATACGAATCATTTGATTCAAAATTGGCTCTCAGACATATGTTTTGGTCCAAGGAATAATAATTCTGGCCTCCCAACAGCCCAGATTTAAATCTCTTGGACTACTACATATAGAGTGTAGTTGAAAGAGTCACGAACAAATCTCGGCATCCCAAGTCATTAAGAACCGCTATTGAGGCAGCATTCGTCGACATGGACAGCGCTACATTACAGCGTGCGTGCGAACGCTTCAGACCAAGAACAGAAGTTGTCATTCAAGCTAATGGGGGATATATTGAATAATTGTGTTCTACAGGGATTCCTTAAATGCCATGTAAAAGGATTTTTTTGTATTGAGAGTACAAATTAGTTTCCCTAAAGATAGCTCCAGTTGTTGTGAATGGTTCATAGTGACAGCTGATTTTGGCGGTTTCAGAGAGATTAAACATCTGCTAATAATATTCAGTTTATATCGCTTTGAGTTTCATACAAAAACTTGATTTTTGAAATGTCGAATTTTGTGTTAACCAAGCAGCATTTGCGGGAGGTTTTGATTTTCTGCTTTAATTGGAAGAAAAGTGCGGCTGAAGCCCATTGAATGCTTGTCAAAGTTTATGGTGACACTGCTCCAACTAATAAATCATGTAAGGAATGGTTTCGATGTTTGGAGATTTCAGCGTTGAAGACAAGCCTCGCTCTAGACAGCCAAAAAAAATTCGAAGATAAAGAATTAGAGACATTATTCGAACAAGATCAGAGTCAAACGCAAGAGGAGCTTGCAGAATCATTGGGGATAACTCAACAAATCGTTTCTGTACGATTGAGAGCCAATGGAATGATTCAAAAACAAGGAAATTGGGTGCCTTATGAACTGAAATCGAGAGGCGTTGAAAGGCGATTTTTCACTTGCGAACAGCTGATTCAAAGACAACAGAGAAAAGGTTTTTTGCATCGGATTGTGACTGGAGATGAGAAGTGGATATTCTACGACAACTCCAAAAAGAAAAAATATTACGCTAAGCCAATCAATCGTTGTCCATCGATCTCAACATCAACACCACGGCCGAACATTCATGATTCGAAACTTATGCTCTGTATCTGGTGGGATCAAAAGGGTCTTGTTTACTATGAGCTGCTGAAACCTGGCGATTCCATTACGGGCGATCGGTATCGGCTACAATTGATTCGTTTGAACCGTGCATTGCGAGAAAAACGGCCGGAATACGAGCAAAGACATGATAAAGTTATTCTTCTTCATGACAATGCTCGGCCTCATGTCGCTAAAGTCGTAAAAAAATATTTGGAAACGCTCAAATGGAATGTTTTACCGCACCCGCCGTATTCTCCGGACATTCTCCTTCTGTTTACTGGTTGTTCCGAAGAATGCAGCAAGTCACTGGTTCACTTCTTTCGCAGAAATCGAAAATTGGCTCGTCTCCAAAGATGAATCACTTTTTCGAGATGGAATTCGAAAATTGCCTGAGAGATGGGAAAAAGAGTATAGAATATAATAGTAATATAATAGTATAGAATATAATAGTAATAGGCAGCGATGGACAATACTTTAATTGATCTGTTCATTCATTTTGTTTTGAAATAAAAACGTACAAAAAACGGACTGAACTAATCTGTATTCCCAATAATATTTAATTTTCCATTAAAAACATTTTGTTTAAAGAAATTGTTCGATTTGTCCGAATTTTGGTGACGCACCCTATATTATATGTGTTTTATATATGTTTACAATGTTCTTATATGAAAAATTTTTATCGGGGGATCAAAGAAACTACAATCAAAAGAATACTGAATATTTTCAAAGTAGGCTAAAATCATACCTGATAGGGTTGTTATTTCAATATATCCGAGGCTATTGGAATATTATGTAATGCATAAATAATAGGGAATTATCCGGCTTAGCCCCCGCGAGCACCGAGCACATTGGTGGTTTACTCGTCAACATTCCCTCATTTCTAGCGAACGCACTCTTATTGCAAGTGCAATCCGTTAAACAGCTAACGAGATATCGGTAAGCAAATTAGTCAACAGGCACAGGTGCACTATCACACGGTAACGGCGGCTGTATTACTGTCCCCATCTGCGCAACTCACCGGGTCTACATTAATACGCGTAATTCGATTTTCATCATCCTCTATATAATCGATGTCAAGTGACACTCGCGCAAGAGCAAAAGAACATTTTAAACTGTCTTCTCTTCGAGAGATCATCATTGCGAAATTATTCTGTCATACACCATCGATGTATCATCGAGTAATCATCGGTGAAAAAAGAAATAATTTTGGTGCGCAAGCGATTTAAATGGTTATTAAATGGTTATTAAGGTAATCATATTGTCAAAATAAAAAAGGTGAACTAAACGCTTCAACAAATGAGTGACGTGAAGAACGATAAGAATATGGAAGCTACGGGCACAAATGATTATGTGCTTCACCTTCCACGTCCGCTCACTCTTGAAGAAAAGAAATATCTATTGACTGTAGAGAGAGGTGATTTGTCTAATGTGAAGAGGCTTTTACAGCTTGCAAACAAGAAAAAGGTAAATATAGAAATTTTAAAGAAAAATTTAAAGATTAAAATGGAAATAAAAAAAAGTTTTGGAATAAATAACCTCGCTGATTTTGCAACAAAAAATATTTTAATATGAAAAACTACCTTTTCCGAAATCCATAACATTTGCTGAAATTAAAGAATAAAATTTCCCATACAGCACAGAAAGATTGCAGAAACATTGCAGAATGATTTCACTGAAACATTACATTGCAATATTGCATGGTGGTTGCGATGTTGTTGAATTGCAAAATTCCAACAATGTTAAGATGTCCGCTTTTTGTTATATTGCAACAAAACGTTCCAGCAATATTGCAATGTAATGTATTTGAATAAATTTTTTATGAAGACTTTAAAATGAAAACTACTTCTGTACATATATTTCACTAACTTTCATTTTTCTATAAATCATATTTCTAGTGATATGTACTTTTCAAGAGCAATTTTTTATGATAAAACCATAAAATATTCCAATAAATATAATATTAATTCTGAAGGATAAATTTATTCGTTAAGGAAAAAGCATGTATGTGTGTGCCCCGAAACAAAACTACAAATATTATCCACATTAATAATAATACAGTTAATCATGGATTAAGTTAATCGCAGTGATTCTTTTTAATTCGAAATCACTTCGAGTTATATAAATCGATTTAAAAAAGGCGGTATGAAATTTATCAATAAAGTTCAGGCGCTGGTTTATTCTTGCGTTCATATCAGGCATAAATATATTATTGATCACATAATTAATATTTCAATAAATTTCAGCAGCTTAATTGCTTGTTGTCTTATTCGATAATGATGCATTGATTATATCCTCGATATTATACAATCTTTTGATTACATATTTAAAATAAATATAAAACTTAGTTAATGAAGTGGCCGTCAAATAATAAATCAATCAATGTTTTATTTAAATATAAAATGAATTATATTAATTATTATATCATAAAAAGACTATTAAGTTAAAAGACTGCACTACATAAATATTGTAAAAATTTATATTATTTATATTATTTTTATATTATTATTATTGTAACAATTAAAGAATTACAGTTTTGCAATGTTTGTGGAATATTACAAGTATATTACAAATATATTACAAGTATATTACTGATTTTGCAGGCATATTGTTAATTTATTGTTAATTTTAAAAAATATCAATTTTTTAAAAATCTTTTTCTATTTTTAGCCTCAGTATACATTATTATATAAGACGGTCAAGCTGGTTAAATGGAATATCAAAATCTTATTACCATATTATATTATTGTGCTCATATGTACATATGTAATTATTTTGATAGTTCAATAAAATTATTATTTATAAATGTGTATTTGCTTAAGTTTTATATATTATAACAAAACCGTTCCTTTTGTGCAAAAATGTAATTATAAATAAACAATTATAAATAAATTATAAAATAAACAATTTTATTGAAAATAAAATTGCATTTCTCTGCAATATTACATTGCAATCTGCAATATTGCAACATTACAGCAATATTGTTTCAATCTTCTGTGCTATATGGGTTTATTTTGTTCAGTTTTATTAAAATTGACCTTTAATTGTAAATGTATCCACGAAATTCTGGAAATAATTCGCGCATAGAAATTATAGTAACAATTTCGTAGAGAACAATTAAGGTAGGCCGAAATTTCTTAATATGCTTGACGTTTTAGATAAAACAGCTAGACATAAATTGTGTAGATAGTTTGGGTCGTGGTGCCCTCACGCTGGCCATAGAGGCGGAACATTTAGAAATGGTTGAGTTGCTTGTTGTGATGGGAGTTGAAACTAAAGATGCTCTGCTTCATGCAATTGATCAGGAATTCGTAGAGGCAGTCGAATTGTTGTTGGAACATGAAGAACTCCTTACGAACCAAATAACTGAAAATTGTGAGTCAAAATTGATTTTCAAGTTACAGTATCTCGCAAGTACAGTATCTCAATTGTCGCCATCGTATACGGAAAGAATGGTTTTGCTGAAGTATATAAAAGTTGAATCAGATACAAATCTAAAAACAATTATGTTATACTAAAGATATGTTATACTATTTACATTCCCGGTCAAAAGTTTCGAGACATTTTCAAAAATTGATATTTTTGTAATTATTTATTTAGATATCTAGTAATGTTTATCTAGTAATTTTTAACAATATTTTTAACAATACTCCTTTCAATCCAATAACTGTTTTTTTTTCTGAAAAATCTGAAGAATTATTTTTAAAAAACATTGTTAATAAATGTTGAATAAAAATCTCAAAAATATCAATTTTTTAAAAATCTTTTTCTATTTTTAGTATACATTATTATATAAGACTCAGTATACATTATTATATAAGACGGTCAAGCTGGTTAATTGGAATATCAAAATCTTATTACCATATTATATTATTGTGTGTCATATGTACATATGTAATTATTTTGATAGTTCAATAAAATTATTATTATTATTATTAATTATTATTATTATTATTATTATTATTAATTATATATTATTAATTATTATTTATAAATGTGTATTTGCTTAAGTTTTATATATTATAACAAAACCGTTCCTTTTGTACAAAAATGTAATTATAAACAAACAATTATAAATAAATTATAAAATAAACAATTTTATTGAAAATAAAATTGCATTAGAACTTATTTGCATTAGAATTATTATTTGTCTTTCGTGTGCTTCGCATTTTAATTACAGCCGAAAAGCAGATCATACACAGCTGGCAGAAGGTAGATCCAGCATCAGCCAGATATCCGACGGACATGACACCATTGATGCTCGCGGCACAACGCAATAATTATGAAATTTTGAAACTTTTACTGGATCGAGGAGCTACCTTGCCGATGCCGCATGACGTGAGGTGTGGCTGTGACGATTGTCTTCAGGCAACCATCGGTGAGAGATATTCTGATAAATTTAGTTCGTCTCCTAATAGAAGATTTTAGAAAATACAGATATTAGAAAAATATTATAAATTGTCAATATAGAAATTGCTGATAGAAGATGTAATATAATTAAAATTATATTACATTCTAATTAGAATTACGATTTAGGCGATCCGTTACGTCTGTCATCTACTAGAATTTCCGAATATAAGGCTTTAGCAAGTCCAAGTTTAATAGCTTTGAGCTCGACAGATCCTTTAATGACAGCTTTCCAATTAAGTTGGGAACTTAGGGAACTGGCCATTTCGGAACCTGAAAGTAGAGCCGAGTACTTAAAACTACGACGACAGGTAGAAAAGTAAGTATTTTTGTTTCACAAAATGTGATTATATATTGTATGTAAAATTAAAAGTACCAAACGGTCATAATTGACCGTTTCTTTAGATTAACCCTCGGAGCTGATGGTGGAAATCTTCGATTATAAATTTCTTTATCAAAAATCAAAGAATTTAATTTTCTTTATATTATATCTACAAAGATATAAATTGGATTATTCTTATTAACATATTGTTAGTATTTATTCTTTTTTAAACCATTATGTCAAATCAGTTACTTTGAATCTATAAGGTAACAGGCTCGTGTGAGATTATAAAGCAAATTACTGGTTAATGGTTTATAACGATCAATTATAAAAAATAATTATTATATATTCAATTTATTGTCATAATTGTACAAAATATAAAATGTTTCGGCTTACTTAGTTTTTCTCGGTTAGTAATATAATTATATCAACACATAATTAATTCTCGAAAACATTACAAATTAACATCTCGTAGAAATGTAACTTAACTTTGACCACGCACTGACTAATAATTAATAATTCCTATTTATTCATTGTTTCAACATAAATGCTGTATCTCCTCTAAAAGAAAATTTATATATGTCATTTTGATTCCTTGAAATTAATTAGTGTTTTTTTATTATTATAATTAATATAAATTGAATATATCTTATAGCGTTAGTAATTGTTGCTATAGATTTTGACGTTAGTTCTGGGAAGTTAATATTATATTCCTTGAAAAAAAAAAGATTCTGAAATTTTTTGATTTTTCAATAAGTCTATCTTTTACATATATATATTGATGAAACATTTTTATTACTTTCTTTATTTTCATATTACCTTATTATACACTTGATTCTTTTAAGAGTACAGAAACATTGATTCTGCTAATGTTAATCAAGAATTATAATTGTTCCGAATAGATTCGCTGTCGATTTATTGCAATACGTCCGGACCACCACGGAACTAGATACCATTTTAAATTACGATCCAGAAGAAGAAAATGCCATACTTAGCAAACAATTGGCTCGCCTGGAACAAGCTATAGAGTATAAGCAAAAAAGATTCGTCTCGCATTCTCACGTTCAACAGCTCTTGGCAGCAATCTGGTAAGCCAAGGACTCTATTTCATAAAGCACAAATGAGTTGAGGAACGGCCTAAGAACATCCTAAGGATCTTTCCAGAACACTTCTTGAATAAAATGTGCTATATGAGATAGGGATGTTTCATATTTTGTTTCAAAACATAATTTGTAAAATGAATTTAAAAACATTTTTGAATATCTCATCCTATCCAAAGGTACGAAGGGGTTCCCGGATTTCGAAGAATGTCAACTCTGCAAAGAGTCGGCATTCTTGCAAAGACAGCGGTTCTATTTCCATTTTATTGTACCATGTACTATCTAATGCCGGGATCAAAAACGGGACAGCTTATGCGAAGACCTTTTATGAAATTCTTGGTTCACGCGTCATCCTATTTATTCTTTTTGTGTAAGCTACATTATAGCTTTAATTATAAAACAGATAAGACTTGAATCTTGAAATAATAATATCCAGTGCTATTATCTAACCAACAGCTAACATATTACGTATTTGTTTGTAGTTGTACTCATGCTAGTATCGCAGCGTGCAGAAGTGGAAATCGTTAGACTCTTGGGTAGCCAGGAAATGAAGAGAAACCTCGAAGCTTACTTGGCTCGACAGAGAGGCGCGGCCCCTACTCCTCTTGAAGGTATCGTTGTGCTATATGTTTTTGGATTCATATGGGAAGAGACGAGAGAGGTACGCAGACGACAAACATGTATCTTATAATTTCTCTTAAATATGTTTTCTATATGAAAAGGATGATTTTGCTAAAATATCTAATGAAGTAGAAATTTAGATACAAATCTAAAAATATTTTCGTTGGACCATTAAAATAATTAAGAAATAAATAAGAAAGCACAATGACCAATCCTGCAAAAGGCTTTGATATTTTAACAATCAGCTTGGACGTCGTATATAATTATTTTAATAATTTCTACAAAATTATTTTCAGATCTATATCTAAATTTTTAAATAAAGGAGATGAAATTAGGCTAAAAATATGTAAATCAAAGAATTACAAGTATCTATGAAAGCCTAGATATACATGTGTGTCTATATATATATATATATATATATATATATATATATATATATATTTATAATATAATAATAATAATAATAGTATACGTTATAACGTTAGTTTAAGG
>NW_012130079.1:443302-458892 GCF_000143395.1 Atta cephalotes
AGTAGTAAGTAAGTAAGTAAACTAAATAAGTAATAATAAGTAAATAATAATAATATATATAAGAACGTACGTATATATATATGTGTGTACTATATATATATATATATATATATATATATATATATATATATAATTTTTTTATTAAATATAAATTAAAAAACAATTAAACATTTGGACTCTACATTTTGGATCATTTGGATGTATGTTATTTGAATGTGATAATTTGTTTGCATTTAATGTAATCATTATTTAAGTATTAGAATCAATTTACTGAAAAGATGATTCAAAAACAATAGGAATGTTAACTATGTAAAATTTAATTGTTTTTTAATTTATATTTAACAAAAAATTTATAAATATATATATATTTATAAATATATATATATATATACACATTCAAAATGTTGGCTCTTATATATAGTAGTTATAAGTAGTTGTAATTCTTTGATTTAAATTTTTAAATCAAATACTTTAACAAAACCGTACTTTTTGTCTAACAATGTATATTTGTCTAACAATAGACGTGACGCATGATTTAACAAATTTCAGGTTTATGTAAACGGTTTGAAGAGTTATTTGCGAGACATGTGGAACTTTATCGACTTTACCAGAAATACGCTCTATATGGCAATCGGCGTCCTTAGACTGGCAGCTTATCTTCAACAGCGTGCAGAGATACGAATGGACCCATCGGCCGCGCTAATATCAAGAGAAAATTGGAGTGATTTCGATCCGCAACTGATAGCGGAGGGTCTCTTTGCGGCTGCAAATGTCTTCAGTGCTTTAAAAATTGTTCATCTCTTCAGCATTAATCCACATCTAGGACCGCTTCAGGTATTGATAACAATACTATTTCACTCAATATCGATAGTGTTTTAGGAATCCTTTGAGGATGGGAAATTAATAAAGGAGTTAGTTTTAGAAAATGATAGAAGCAGATGTGAAAATATTTTTTCATGTTTGATCTATCATTTTAAATTTCGAATTTTTTATTTCAAAAAGATCATCTAAAGCCATCAAATTTCATGAAAATTGAGCTAGTAATTTCTGAAATATAACAAGAGCAATTATAATTGCTGCCCATCCACAAAGGGTTACTCCTGATATTATAATATATAATTATTAATAAATTTTTTATATTGATACTTTATATCAACGAGACTTGCAATTTCTGTTTTAGATATCGTTAGGCAGAATGGTAATCGACATCGTGAAATTCTTTTTTATTTACACCTTAGTGTTATTCGCTTTCGCTTGCGGCTTGAATCAGTTGCTGTGGTACTTTGCGGAACTGGAGAGGCAGAAGTGTTACAGAGGAATATCGGATCCTTCATGGGATGCCGGCAGTGACGCCTGTTTAAGATGGAGAAGGTGAGAATAATCGAATTACTAAACGAAACGAGAGACATGTGTTCGAATCTTTCCTTTCAAATTAATCTTCGGCCTAATAATCATGAAAAAAATAATAGATTGTATTGTAAATTATTTATTAAAGCTACAATTTTTTGTCACATGTATACAATAAATATTTCGTTTTGTGCAGTATATTTCTAAAGCACGTTATCCTTGAAGAACAAAATGACTGTAATTTTGATTTTGATTTGAAAAAATGAAAATTTAATTTAATTTTCTAATGTATTGTTTTATTTATTTTAATGTATTTACTTCTTTTTAACATAATGTTACAAATGTTCCACAAATGTTTTAATTCCTCGTGCAAAATTTTTTCAGATTCAGTAATCTGTTCGAATCGTGTCAGAGTCTTTTCTGGGCCAGTTTCGGTATGATTGGCATCGAAAGCTTCGAACTTACTGGTACGTCCATGTGTAATTTAAAACTATATCTAAAAACATCAGTTATAAAAATGAACCTTTTCTTTAAAATTAATGCCTTGTCATCAATAAAAGTATGTTATTATTTTTTAGTCAGCAACGTTATTATTTTCAGGAATCAAGTCATATACTCGATTCTGGGGCTTGTTGATGTTTGGATCGTATTCCGTAATCAACGTGATTGTCCTGCTAAATCTATTGATAGCTATGATGAGTAACAGTTACGCTGTTATTGAGGTAAGGCTTTGACTAGAACGATATTTGTGATGTAAATTAATAATCTCGTCAACAGAAGCATTGTCGCAATAGGAACATTCCGACACGGAGTGGAAATTTGCGAGAACAAAATTATGGATGAGTTACTTCGAGGACAGCGGAACTCTTCCGCCTCCTTTCAATATCTTCCCACCACCGAAATTGCTTTTCCGATTGTTCGGCCTGCAGAAGAAACGTATCGGTAGACATTGTAGTCAACGTCGACGTGCACACGAATATAAGTACTGTCTTTGAAATGTTTCATTCGAAAATAAAATAATAACATCATGTAAAAGTTTTAAACGTTCAGATGAAAATATTCCATAGAATTTTGTAGAATTTTTATGTCTCATTCCATGATTTTTGAAGAAAAATTATAAAATCTAAAGAAGTTCAAGATACTTATTCACAAATTTTCATAAATTTAAATATAGCAAATTTTTAAAAACATTATGAAATATTACGAAAGAATTGTTTTTTATTAGGTAACTTTACATAATTAATTTTCATAGTTAATGTTAAATATAACTCTTCAATATTTTAATTATTGTTGTTCTGCAGACAATAAGATATGATAGCATAATAATGGCGAGTTATATATGTTTTCCATCAATTATATAGATACGGTGCAGTCATGAGAGCTTTGATATGGCGCTACGTTGTGAATGCACACAGCGAACACGAAATGGAACCTGTCACCGAAGACGATGTTCACGAACTTAAGTCTGATTTATCATCATGGAGATGTGAACTTCTGGACATCTTGCACAGAAATGGCATGGACATTGGTGACGTCGACACAAAGGAAAAGAGTAAGCATTTTAGCAAATAACAAACAAGATAAGCTTAACGCAAAATTTATGCTCATCAAAAATTATATTACAATTCATATTGACTGTCACTGTTCTTTTGAAACTAGCTATACTGGGTAAGAAGATGAAGGTATGGGAGAGAAGACTCATGAAAGACTTTCAAGTAGCAGGTCCTGTAAATCCAGCTGATGTCGATCTTCAAGAAGAGATAGCTCTTCAACAACCTGAAGACGAGAACAACGTTGAAAGATGGAAGAGAATCGCCAGATTAGCTGTATTAACTTCGGCTGAACATCGTTGGAATCAAGTATGATCTTTATTATTTCATTAAAAGACCGATGATAGTCGGTTAAACTTATAAGCTTCTCGTCGTAATTTTTTAAGGTGGTGAAACATGCAATTAAAAGCTCTCAAATCGGCAAAAGTTGCAGCAAAACGTCGCTACAGAATCAGCAGAGTTTAAAGAGAGCCATGGAGGAAGCAAAACGTTTGACGCAAAAGAGCCCACTACCGCCAGAAGTGCCGGTTGAATTGCCAGAAACTACTGCAGCGACGATATTACATGTGCTACACGAAATAGTTGACAGCGATAGCGGTGCTAAAACAGGACTTGAAAAAGACAGAACTCCAGAACCGATTAGAAACGGCATTGGTTCCCAACCGTTTGAATTAATTCTTCAGGTATTAAATTCAATAATTAACAGTATATGTAAAAACGTTCTGATGAACGTAAAATAATTTCTTAAGCACTTAATAATTTATTAATTTATTAGACAATTTAATAGGGATTCTAAATAATATAAAGATAAAACTTCATAAGAACGATTTCATCGATTTCAACGAGCTTAATACAGGTTTTAGCAGTCGCTTATTATTGCATATTTATTAAAAAGTTACTAACAAATAAAGTTAATATCTACTGGAGGTCATTCAAGGTCATGACCTTGATCTCATATGTCATTGTCATGATCACTAAAATCGATAAGATAATCGTCCTTAATATAAAATTTTATCCAAAAATGTTTTATACCATGTTTTAGGGCAAATCTACATCTTCGATCAATTTCGTTGACGAAAAAATGACGAAGGCTACTGCACCGTTATTACCACTTCGTACATCACCACCGCGAGTAATCAAAAGGAAGGCACCTACTCAACTCGGTATTCAATTACAATTATTTAACTTTCTTATATTTGAATATAAACTACATTATAAACTGTATTAACATTACTCATATTCATCATAAAAACAAAAGTTCAGTTCAGTTGAAAAATTGTATTCCCTTATAAAGTAATACTTAATATTTAATTTAATCATATAATATGCCAGCAAATATCAACTGATACATACATACATACATACATATACAACTGATACGTACATGTATAATAGTATAACTGTTACGTACTGTGTTATATCATAGTTATATTATTGAGTGAGAAATTATAACTAATAGCTATGTTGATGAGATTACTTTATTTATGGTACTTATTGCTAATACTATTCTGTTTTTTCTTTAGGCCAATTATCAACTTCTGTTCAATCCATGGCTACTCAAGCTTCGACATCAACAAGTGTTACTTCCGTTGTCCCTATGATATCTGTTACGACTGCTGCAACTTCCGCAATCGATACAGCGCTTATGACTGCCGTGACTACTGCTACAATAATTACGCCTGTCACTATGAAGACTACAAATACTTATGCTAAGCCCATCACTATTACCACTACTGCTACTTCTACTACTACTACTACTACTACTACTACTACTACTAGCATTACTACTGCTGCCAAACTTGCTGCTACTTCTGCCACTACTGCAAAATCCACTGTTGCTACCATCTCTGTTGCTACAAGAACTTCTTCTAGTTCTCCTATAGAAAATCAAAGCAAATCTGCTACCGCATCTATGGGTATACCTCCAACCAATACTAAAGACGGAAATAGTTCGATCAGAGCACGGCCGAAAGTTTCACATAGTCCTAAACTTTCGATTATCCCGTCGTTAACAGTTACCTCAAGCTCAGATGGTAATAAAGATGATGACCGAGAGAAACTTGTAAGCATTACATCGCATAATAAATCGAGAGGAGGATGGCTTTAAACCAAGAAGTAATCATTTCAAAAGAAACAGCAATAAGATTCTCACAATTACAGTTGATATAAAAATCCAACATCTTGTGTCAAAAACTTAGAAACATTATCCCACATTTTTCTCAAAATTTTTAAAGTCATGCGAAGAATTACTTCTAGAGAGGATTGTAAAAGCATTTTCATTAAATTATTTTATTTAAAAAGATACAGATATATTATAAACGTTCTTACATATTTGTCAATATTTGTATTTGTAAAGAGAAATAAAGAAACAAAACTTACATAGATAAAGCACTGTATATATTTATTCTCTCATCTATAAATACATCTATCCCTGTGTACGGCGCTACTAATTGCATGCTTATGACAAGTTCATAGATGTAATATAATTGTATAATAATTATATGATAATTAACATGGGCGTTAGCTTACTATAACTGCGATTCATATGAATAAATTCAATGTATTTCAATTGACAAATAATACGAGTTTAAAAGGATATCTATAAAAGATCAGGATGTTTATGTCTAAATAACAATTTAAATGCCATAAATATGCAAAATTTATTTAATAATATTTAAATTCCATAAAAGTAGTCATCTGATTCGAAGACTCAACCGAAGACTCAACTCGTGCAGAGCATTTTGTCAAAATGATGCAATTCAAGCAACTTGCACGACTTTAGTCAGCGGATCCTTCTGCGCTGAATTAATCTTATCGCCTAAGGATAAAGCCATACCTTGGCTCTTGGCTCTGATACGAATATGGCCGACCACTGGCGCATCAGATTTGTTCAGAGGTTTCTCGATGGATAAATTCGCCAATGCATCCTCGCCGAATATCGATTTAGCATACATATTTGCAGCCATAAATCCACATTGTCCTGAAAGAGCCTGTAAAGAAAATAATAACAATTTTTTAAATAGCAATGCTATTTTAATACAAAATTAATCTAATAAAAAAATCAAATATACCTTTTCTGGCGTAAGACAACGCATATTTGTGGATTTCAATAAATGTGCAAGATACTCTCTCAAGTCAGACAGAGTTGTATTAACAGAAACTTTATTCTCCCATTCAAATTCGGCCCACATTTGGCGGAATTCCGTATCAGTGCACGTCGCAGGCACTATATAATCCATAATATCGATATGTATATCGTTAAGAACAACTACGCTTCTGTCAGAGCCTGCTCCTGATACATCATAAACTGCAAATAAAAAAGAATAATTATGTAACTTTTGTCTTTTGAAACAGACAACAATTTGTTGCAATTTTTCAATAGTACATAAATTTCACACTCACCAATATTTCCAAAAATAATTCCATTCTCTGTAGATGTGACTTTCACATTTGCCTTGATACTAGCAAAATCCCTAGGCGCAAGTACGACAGGTTGCGGTCTCTCCACTAACTTCAAATCGCCCAAAGTAGCCAATTCCAATGTACAATTCTGCAAAGTATCTTCCGTTTGATTGACTATCAGCACGTCTAGCACGATGTCATATTGATTAACATGCACCAAGGCCTCTGCATAAACTGGATCCGAGAAACCAGTGAGTTGAATGACTTTGCTCAAGGCACTCGGGGTCTCTCCGCTGGTGCCAGGTCGTCCTGCTACAGCCGCGCTGAGACTTTGCTCGAACATATCACCAGCTCCACCAGCCAGATCGGATCCTCGGCTCAATTGCAAGAATTGAATTGCGTCATCGACTTGGACAATACTGCCCGGTTTTTCTTTGGCCTTCTGATTTTGCGAGTCCTCTTCCGCCTTTGCAGTCAACATTCTACCGAGTGCATCGCGACATCCTTCAGTGAAGACCTTCTGTACGAGAGGTGTTGGACAAGCAAGAGATCTGAGGCACAAGGAAACTCTCTCCGCGTCGTCATGTGTCATTGCTTTGCAGGGAAGACCTGAACGGCCCAATTGCAATACACTGGACATTACAAACATTGCTTCTGCTTGCAATCTATTGCTTTTTTGGATGTTGGTTTCAAGTATCTTATAACGGAGAGCTAATTTTGCCAATGTGGTAGCCAAAGACGCACCAATAAAAAAATCGCCTTCCATCATATATTGCACTAATGCCGGTCGCTTTTCTTCCTTTTTCCCTATTAATTCAAACGTATATAATAATACACAATGGATGCATTCCGTTTTATACTTATTTAAAATTGCATTCAAAATTAATATTATAAAACTTTAATGATAGGGCGCATTCAAGCCGGACAAAGCAATTAGCCTGCTTGCCGAACGATTGAATGTGATGTGATTAGATCTATAAGTGACAACCAATCATGTTCATTTGCTTGGCGAGCAGGCTAGCCGCTTTGTCAATTTAAATTCAAAACATTCAAATTTATTTTCTAAAAAAAATTTCATTTCTTGTAGCAAATGAAGTAGTTCGAATAGCAAATGAAGAAAATTTTAAAAATAAGAGTTACTTACGTGAAGATGCAGCACTGAAAGCACTTTGAGTCGCATAAGTACCATCAGATGTTACAAGTTGCGCAGGTGCAGCCTGCGAATTACCATCTTCGGACTTTTCGCCAGCTTGACGTTTGTTTTCTGCTTCGAGTAACGGCAACTCGCCTAATGCTGCTCGTACACGACTCATCACAGCTTCTATATCTTCTTTTGATGTGGCATATTCGCCGAGTATCCAAAGTGCAGCTCTGTGTACTTTTACGGATCGTATATGAGGGAATACCTAATTTATCAAAATCAAAATTAATTTTTGACAGCCAACCATATTTTTTTTATAATGAACTATTGCATACACACTTCCAACAATTTCTCGATAATCAATGGTCTGAGATTCTCGAATCTTTGAATAGCTTCACGAATAAATACAAGAAGATCCGTAGCTGCTGCTTCGTTGCTTTCCGATAGAAAATCGGTCAAAACCGGAATGACGGTAACAGCAACATCCGCGAATTTCATGGAACATGTATGGAGAGTTCGTATCAAGAGCTGACGATATCTGCCAGCATCCTCATGCTCTCCACCAGCTGTCCTAAGAACTTCCTTCTTCAAAAGCTGGACCATTTCTTCGATCGTACGAGTTGTAACCAAATCCATGGCTAGAGCTAAGGTTTTTGTCCTGACTTCCAAGGCTGGTGATCCTATTGAAAATAGATAATAATAACAATAATAATGTTATTAATAATATGTAAAAATTCCAAAAAATATCTTGTTATTAATATAATACCTAAAACGCGGAGTATATCCATTACAAGATCTTGTAGTACTCTTTCATATACAGGACTGTCTTTCATCGCAATTAGCCGATCCAATACGATAAGTTTGACATTGTTGTCACTCTCCTTGACAACCAATTCGATGTAGCAAGAAGCCGCGGCTTTGATCGCGGTTGGCGCACTGGAAAGAGTCACCAACGTGCCGGCTGCTTCGTAACGTACAGCAGCGCTAGGTGAATTTAGCAAACTATAAATACATCTAATAAAACGTGCTCTTTCCGATGGATTTGCAAGACAAACCTAGAAGAGAAAAATTATATCAACAAACATCAATAATAGATATATGGACTCGTACATTAGATATAACGCATTTATTTATACCTTATATATTAATTCAACAATGACCAACTGTAGTATATCACCAAAACTCGGCACTTGATCGAGACACGCAGCTAAATATGCAAGAGCTTTACTCTGATCAGCGTGCAGTAACATCAAGAATGCGTTTCTTCTACATGACATATCTTGTTCCCCTTCCAGATACTTTGCAATCAAGTCGGGAGCATCCGGTATGAGAAATTCAAAATTTCTGTATATAGTAAAAATAGCGAGCACTGCGTTACGTCTGACATAAGAGTGTCTGTGCTCCAGACAAGCGGTTATTGCCGGCATCAGTGGTTCTAGAAGTTCTGGTTCCTTTAATTTACACAAAAATCTGCAAATTTTCGTAACAAAAATACATACATTTTTGTGATATTATAAAGAAATATGAGTTCTTAAAAAGTCTCAATTTTTTGCTATCAGTTGCATTTTCTTTAAAAATTTTTCAAGTTCAATTGTATATTGTTAATCTGTGGTATAAGAGGCTGATTGAAAAAACAAAATATAAAAAACAAAAAATATTAATTTATTATTTCCAAATCTTGTTAGATTTAAACACACTGATATTTTTTTCAGAAAACAGTCTTTTCAACCGAAAAACCTCCTGTTTTCTTTTAATTCTAAATTTTTTGTAAATCTTTATATTATTAATATCATATACAGAAATTTTTAAATTTTCAACTATATAAAAAATTGCAATATACTTGAATTCTTAGTATAAATATATAGTACAATAATTAGCCTACATAAAAAACAAAACTTAACAATAAAATTGTAAAACCAAATTAACGCAAATCATTATACTATTTAAAAATTAAGAAGTCCCAGAATCACTAGTATCCCAAATTCATAAATTTTTACAGATTTTTATAGATTTTTAATATTTACAGATTTCCAGCATATTAAGAGTTCTTTAATAGATGCCTCTTGAGCATCAAAATTTAATTGTGATATTATTTCAGTACTTTAGCTGCGTTTTTAAGTCCGATAAAATTTTTACACACGGTTCAAAATGACTACAAATACGATATACATGCATGCACGCACATATATATACACCAGGCCTGTCTAATTTGAGCTCCGGAGTGAAATATAAAGCCATTGACGCAAAAAAATTCATTGTAGGTAAGATTTCGAGGACTGTAAAATGTTGATAAACATCACTCAGATGTGTATCAACACTTTACAGTCCCCAAAATCTTACACTGAATTTTTTTGCATCGATGGCTTTGCGTTTTGGCTCTGGAGTTCAAATTGGACATACCTGATATATACATATATAATACATGAATTCACAATGAATTATTTAAGCAGCAAAAATCCAGCTTTAACTGGTATGGCTGTTCCTTTCTTATTGGTTGTTCCCACATAAGTTTAATAAGATTCTTATTGTATTATATATAAATTTTACCGACAAAAAGATATCAAATTTAATTTAAATTCTGTTACATCTTATGTCAGCATTGATGATACATAATATGCTGACATAACATGAGAACAAAAAAAAATGTTGGCAAAACTATGCAAAGCTTGCTGATAGCAAATTAATGACTAAAATTTTGTTTGGTTTTTACTGATTATATAAACAGTTTTGCTAACAAATGAGTTTATTGCTGATATAGATGGTTTCAGATTTATCATCAAATATGAACAAGTTTCATGTCAACTTGATAACAATTTGCTATCAATTTATATATTGGGATAATACCAACACTGTTAAGAGTTATAGAATTAGAATACTAGATCCATATGTTCCTGTTACAGGTTACTACTTATTATATACAATGATATCTATAACTTGACTCGCACTCGTTTATATTCTTACCTGAGAGTGGATCCTCTGACAAATTCATTGGGATGCTGCAAGTCT
The DNA here is from genome assembly GCF_000143395.1 of Atta cephalotes. Classification (NCBI taxonomy): domain Eukaryota; kingdom Metazoa; phylum Arthropoda; class Insecta; order Hymenoptera; family Formicidae; genus Atta; species Atta cephalotes. The sequence continues at coordinate 453,749 of NW_012130079.1, forward strand.
TTTCTATATGCATCACATACTAAGATCATTTCCTGTAATAGCTTGCCATCAGCAGAGGTTTTTGGCACAATCTCCCAGAATATCAATAGCAGTTTCTTGATGGTATGATTCTGCAGAGGCAGAACAAACCTAATGATTGTCATTAGGAGTCCTGGCAATCGTTCACCACTTAAGATCATGTGAATCGTTTTCTTGAGCGCATCAATTTTCGTCTGGACACTACCCTTCTCAAGATCCTGCTTCAACTGGAGTTCATTGAGTGGTTCTGTATCCGTAGGGATGTTTATCAGAGTGTAGCACGGTTGCTCGGTTATCGTGCTCATTTTCTTAGCTGTTTGTAACGTCGTACTAAGAAGTAAGTTATCTTACGATCTGCGAAAAAGATCAAAATTTTAATAACATTAATTTTTCCACAAATAATTCTATGCGTGAAGTAAAAGCGGATAAGTGTGAAGTTTAAGGTTATATATTTGCATCCTAGCACATTGTATGCATTATTCGAATCGAAACCTGATACGAGACGTTTACAAACAATAAATTAGGTACATACCTAAAATCAGAGCTGAGAAAAACGCGTACAAATAAGGGCCTGTCAAAGTTTACTGACATTTAGATTCATATAGAAGTAGAGAGAACCGATATACGTGTCATATCGTCATATGTACGGTGGAAGGGATAAGATAACATGGTGGCCACAGTTTAAGGCTAGTATTACATTTGTCGTACGAGAAAATATTTTAAATCTTGATTCAAGCTATTGATTGGCTGTAGAAAAGAGAAGTTGTCAGATTTCTCTATCCTATAGCCAATCAATGAATTTAAAAACTTTGTCGTACGACAAATATAATACTAGTCTAAAAGTGTACGTTCACATCTTGACAGTAAAATAGAAAAGCAGCAGCCAATCAGAACTCGCGCTGGAGGTAAGCAGTAAATAGAGTGGGTATGAAAAGAGTGCACCAATTAACCAGAAGTCGCCATTTCCAGCTTTTATTTATGACGCAATTCCTCCTTCATCCTAATCTCTTCTTTTTCTAACGTTGCCTTCTTCTAATAAAACAATTAAAATAAACAATTAAACTATAAATAGCGGAGCCAATCAACATTCCAAGGCACATGCACTAATACAAATCTTTTTATATCCATTCTAGCAGTAGAATATATAGGGTACGGTCAACGCGATACTGCAAATGTTTTGAAGCATTTTTTAATTGGTCAATTGTAAAATTCTTTCTTCTAATTGGTCCATCAAATGCATTTATAGCGAGACTTTGATCACAGCCATAGAGTCTTATATTAGGTGTGGTCGAGTTGCCGCTACGAATTTTTTGATTAGTTAATTAGTAAAATTCTTTCTTCCGATTGATTAATCAAATGCTTCGAAGCGTTCGTAGTGGCAATTCGACGATCACACTCATTATATGAGATCAGAGAACCGCAAATAGGGCGCTTGCTGATTGGCTGATAGCGGCCACCCATTTGCAAACCCATTTGCGCTTTTCTAATAATATAGGATTCTAGTATAAGCAGTACATGTAAAAGTTAAAAATGTCAATTACCAGCCACAGAGATATTTTATTTATATACATATACATATGTACGTAATATACATAAAAGAAAGATTTAAATAAATTTAGTTGCACAATTTTATATATTAATATCTAAATTTATGATGCCGTATATATTAATTAAATGGAATTTACAGGTGTATAAGCTTAAATCCGTTGTTTGCTCATAGGTGACATTAGTGAGCGTACAAAGCTACCCTGGGCACACAACACACTTTTTTTTATGTGTTTGACATCTGTCAACATTAACCAGTGCACACCATCAGCAATTTCATACAACAACATACATTTTTTCTTTCGTAATCATGTCTAGTTTTTTGCTAAAAAAAAGCATATGCGGGAAGCTTTGCTTTTCTGTTTCAATTTGAAGAAATCGGCTGCCGAATCGCATCGAATGTTTGTGGAGGCCTATGGCGACAATGCTTTATCAGAAACAACGTGCAGAGATTGGTTTCGCCGGTTCAATGACAATTTTGACCTGAGTGTCAAGAAGCGTGAAAATCGACCCAAGAAGGTTGAGGACTGTCAATTACAGTCTCTTTTGGACGAGGATGATACCCAATCGCAAAAAATGTTTGCCGAGCAATTGGGTATTTCTCAAGCAGCCATTTCCATGCGGCTACATGCCATGGGGAAGGTTCAAAAGATCGGAAAATGAATGCCGCATGAACTGAACGATAGGCAGATGGAGCGACGCCAAAACACATGTCAAATTCTGCTTGCCAGACAAAAAAGAAAGTCGTTCCTGCATCGAATTGTGACAGGCGATGAAAGATGGATCTATTTTCAGAATCCTAAACGCAAGAAATCTTGGGTTGATCCCGCCCAACCATCAACATCTTCCTCAAGACCAAATCGCTTCGGACGGAAGACGATGCTGTGCGTTTGGTGGGATCAGGAGGGTGTCATACTACGAGCTGTTAAAACCTGGTGAAACTGTTAATGCTCACCGCTACCACCAACAACTGATCAAATTGCACCGTGCTCTGCGTGAAAAAAGGCCGCATTATCGGAAAAGACATGACAAGCTGATTTTCTTCCACGACAACACACCATCGCACACGTCAACAATGGTCCAAAACTACTTGGAGACACTCAACTGGGAAGTGCTACCCCATCCCGCTTACTCAACAGACCTGGCACCTTCTGACTATCACCTGTTTTCGTTGATGGGCCACGCGCTCGCTGAGCGGCACTTCGATTCTTATGAAGACGACCCAAAATGGCTTGATGAGTTTCCCTCGAAAGATGAGGAATTTTTTTGGCGTGGTATACACAAATTGCCCGAAAGATGGGAAAAATGTATAGTTAGTGAGGGCAAGTACTTTGAATAAATTTGTTTTTGCTTCCTAGGAAAAAAAATGTGTTTTTCTGACTAAAAAACAGCGGATTTAAGCTTATACACTAAATACGTAGTTATAATGTTCTAAGATGGATAAAAGTCTGATGATTAAAAAGACTGTCGTTATCGTATTCTTCTTTCCTCGCATGTGTCTCGTTGTTTTAATCATACAAATGTTTTCAACACCAAGATTGATGAATGTTGTCACATCAAAGAGCTCATGTTTAATGAGCGAGTATGTCATACTTTTTACAGAAGGTTTTGAACATTTTCTTTTCTTTAATTCATTACAAGCAATGTATAATCAGTCAATGAATAGTTGCAATTAGTAATGTATAATTTCTTTATAGGCAATGAACAGTATTTTCAAAAAAAAAGATATTTTTTTATAAATACGAATGTTTTAACCATTTAATATATTATATAATCCATAATAACGCAATTGCAAACGTAACAATTAAAATTAATACAAAATCAGACGTTCCTATTATCTGTATTTATCAACTGTTTAAAATACCTGAAAGTGATTACGTGCCTTTGCAAATACGTGCTATTATAAGTGAGTCTTACTGATAAATATTCATTTTTTTGTACATTAAACTCTGTTTTTTACGTGCATCCTCGTTCCTTGCATAAACCTTTTTTCACATTTTAACTTCAATTATTATATTTTTTAATCTTTAAAATAAATCAATTACATCAAATATAGAAAAAAATTTTCTTTAAAGCGTCTGAATCAGCATCATGGATATATCGACTCGTGTTATGTTAGATTCCCTTTCCAGGAGCAAACTGAGATGCTTGTACTCGATCTAATTATTCTTGAACAATAATTGTTATAAATAATAAAAAAAATGTTCTTTCTAAAACAATAAATGGAAAGATCGACACGTATCAAAACGGACTTGCTCATTCTTATCGTTTTACCTTTCCTTCATTGATGAAAAAAGAATTGTTTGATCTGAAACTCGTTTTTTCATTATTTTCTCTAAGATGTTGTCGGATTCTCTCACTTCATATTGCTGATTCTCATTCGTTACATGCAACAATTATTTTTTATCACAAGGATTTAGACATAATGAAAAGCACAAACAATAGAAACAGAAAATAACATATGAGCAATATACATACTTCAATCTACCAGAAATTGATACATAGTTTCCGATAGGGTGAAATCTTATCATGCCTGTGTGTTATTTCCTGTGTGTGCTTTTCATTGTATCTGGACCCTAAGAATTTCAACGTCGTGCAAAGTATTTCATCGTATGCTCGTATCAATTAATGCCCACGCAGCAATGAGGTAAGAGACTATTTATTACACTCACCAGATTATTGCATGATCATACTAATGATAATGCCGCAAAAAAACTCACGTTAAATCGATTGTAATAAATAATCTACTATTTGTCATCATGTATCACATAATACTTAGTTCTCAAACATATATTTCTCGCGCATTTGAAAAAAGTATAATATTGAGTGAAAAAATATACGTTGAATTAGAAAAAAGTTTGTAATGCTTCAGTTCAAATAGTTATAATTTTTAAATAGCTGTTATAATTAAAATATAGCTATAATTTCAAATTTATTAAAAATTAACAAAATTTAAATTTTAATGTAGAGGTTTGAGAGTTTAGAAACTCTACTTTCGAAAGATCACTATCTTTTGAGTTTCTGTGACTTTGATAATTTTTACTATAAAAAACTATGATACTTGAACAAAATAAAAAATTTTCTTCTCACTTTGTAAGTCTGTTATGTGCTTAAAAAAAAGTTACAAAGTCTATTTCCTAATGAATAATTAAAATTCTCTCAAAATTGTTTTTTAATGTTCTTAAGATTTTTTGTTATTAAGTTATCGCGGATTAAATAAAACGAGTATTTTGACTTTGATTGCTCATGCACTCCATTAAAAATCATCGTGCGCGCGTATCGTAATTTAAAAAACAAATTCTTAAAGTTGAATTTTACTCTATTAAATAACATAATTACTAAATTTTTTAAATATATAGATATGTTATTAAATGAAGTAATATTACAAACTATTGTTTCAACCCAATTCATACATTTCGCGATGCATTTCTTCATTTTTATCTATATATGCTCTTTGTCTTTTCTTCCTCTCTCTCTCTCTNTNCTCTCTCTCTCTCTACTACTACTCTACTACTACTACTACTACTACTACTAACTATACTACTACTACTACTACTACTACTATACTATATATATATACT
>NW_012130079.1:458912-471502 GCF_000143395.1 Atta cephalotes
CCTTAACTTAACTTACGTTACTTACGTACGTACTTACGTTACTTACTTTCTTTACTTTATTTTACTTTACTTTACTACTTCTTCTTCTTCTTCTTCTTCTCTCTCTCTCTCTCTCTCTCTCTCTCTCTCTCTCTCTCTCTCTCTCTCTCTTCCATTGATAATTTCATACAATAATAATTAATATTCTTATGTACGTGCAACATCGCACATAATACGGACGAATGAAAGCAAATCAGATACGACTGCACGAATGTATCTTTGACGTCTTTGTCACGTACGCTGTGGATAAGAACATTTTTAAAAGAGCGACAAATCAGTTTGGATTTTATACAGGTTGCAACGAACGATTGTAAAAGAAGATGCATCTGCATCAATCTGGAACTTGTAGAATCGTGCTTATTCTGGCAATATTGGGAATTACATGTGAGATCTCGTGGGCCAGTAAACAATGTAAGACAGTCGTGATGGATGTACACGTGAAAAGATGTAGACTCGGTACTGAAAGAACCAAGAGAGGCCTGGAAAAATTTGATTTACAGAAATATGATACTGACAAGTATGAAGCGAAGAGACAGGAAGAATCTGGTAAGCGAATAAGATTTTAACGATCTTTTACAGTTAAAAACTTTGTACGCTTAAAAATCTGTTAGTAAAGTATATAAAGATAATAGATGTTTACGCGTCATTATTCAAACTCTAGATTACAGAATGACACACACAAAAAATATTTTGCCACAAAGTCTGATGTGTTTATCAAATTATTACCCAAGTAACATGTTGACGTTATTTGTCGTCATTTTTATGTAGTAGTAATTAAAAAAAAAAACTCTGAAGTCAAAGCCCCCGTTTCAAGCTGTACTAGGTAGTCCTCTTGTAAAAATAGTTGACATATTTTTAAAAGTTATTGATTTTCGTACAATCGATTTTTGTGTTGATTAAAGCCATGGTATAGGATTCATTTAGGTTTAATGAAGATTGATATTGATTGTTTGTGTAATAGAAAATGATGCGGGATACTCATTTGCCTCTAAGCGCAATAAGCCTTTGAAACAGTGCTATTTAGAATTTACAACAAACTCGATTGGACGCACTAATGAGGATTAGTGCCTACTATAACTTGCACACTGATTTAATCTGAATAAAAGTAATATGCAAATATCTCGGATTATAAAATACAGATTTTACTTAACAGCACAATAAAATACATATATTAAGGATTTCATGATTTAACCCATTTTTCTATTTATATTAAATACAATTTTTATATCGGTTTCTGTATAACAACTTTAATGCGCATCCTATCGGATTCATTATTAATTATATTATAGAAAAGGTTTACTTGAAATTTTTGTTCTTTTTTCCTTTTCTATCTATATTAGAGAGTATAATTTCATTTTTCTTCAGATTATTCGAAGTCGAAAAATTTGGCGTCGCATGGCGTTCCACAGAAAAGGCATCTGACACTCGAACAAGTCAGTAATATTGCCTTGCCAATTGTCACAAAAGCTATAAATGGCGCCTCCCAAGCTCGAGCGTATGCATCCGGAATAGGATCTCATGATTCCAGTTTGAGCCTAACGAGGGGACCTATTCGACCAAGATATCATCTCTGGGCACCTTATCCGTTCGGCGGAAGTTTCGTATCCTTCCGCACTCCGGTAAGCCATTCGCCTCTGGGATCCAATCTGTTATTTAAGAAGTGGACTCTAGTCAATCCATCAAGATCAGTATTGCAATCCATTAAGCCGCTTTACAATTATGGACTAAAACGCTTCCCGATCATGTGATTCATCTCGCTGTAATTCTTTGTTAAAAAAGGAGCTTTTAGATGTATAACATGAAATGAATCGATAACTTAATAAATAGTGTAACGATGAAAATGTTTTAACATAACGTGTCATGCGTTTTGCGCTACCTGTGTGATTAACATGTGTGTGTGCAACTACAACTGCGCTGTATGCAAATTCCTCCGATATAGTGTCTCGACTTCTCTCGACTGACTCACTACAGAGCAAGATAAATAGATAGTATCAAATACACGCAAAGTATCAGGCTGAATAATTTTAACAATATCGTGTGACGTATAATAACTAACATAATTAATGTTAATTCTCCGGAGCTGACGTCAAAATCTGTAACACGATTATTGACGATAGGTCTGTAAAATTCACTTATTAATATTAAAATTAAAAGGCATTAATTAATTTCGAAGAGCCAAATCTAAAAAAGATAAATATATTAAATATATTTTAATAAGAATAATCCAAATTTGCAGATATAACATGAAAAAGATTAATTTATTTGACAAAAAGATTTATAATTTAGTGGATTCGATAAACTTTCAGCTCCGGAAAGTTAATGTAGGAATATGTTAGTAAACAATCAATTAAGTCGAGAAAGAAAAATAGCAAGTTTAATCAAACGGTAATGGTAAATCTGGATATAAAGGCAACAGAAAAAAATCAGACTGGCATATAATATTCGGCAGGCCTATAATGACGATCTCGATCTCAATTTAAACGCTGAAGAACTGGATGAATTATATAATAATATCTACGAAAGATTACCGAGAGCTTCGAAAGATGAAGCTTGGAAGATTTTCTTAGAAACAGCCTCGAAATGCTGCCAAAACGTAGACAAATGTCTTAAGGAAACGACGCACGTACCTTGTCTTGGAAGTCGGATGTTTTAACGCGTTGATCGCCATGATGATCGATGCCTACTTTTCATTGATGCTGTTAGTGATCACTGATGGCCAGCACTATCAAAATTTGTTTAAAATTACTTACTTGTAAAAAAATATCATCATTTAAATATCATTATTATACAAAATTTTAAATAATATAAAAAATAACTAGAAACTAATAATGTAAAGTAAAAAATGTGCGATTCATCATACAACCTAAGGATCCACTTAATGCTGCAAATGATTCAAAGCATTCTTTGATTGAGCAATTCGTAAAATTCTTTCTTCTGATCAATAAATTAAGTAGAGTGATCAATAAGTTAAGTCACATCTCTTTATGAAATTTTATTTAATGCAGCCTTATTTTATTTATCATTATATCCTTATGAAAATATCTTATTGTGATATATGGGACGAATTTTGAATGAATGTCTCAATGTTTTATCATGGAAAATGAATTATCGACTACAGCTAAAGACTACAGAAAAAGCGTAAGAAAGAGTGAAATATTTATTTCTCATGATAAAACATTGAGACATACATTATGATTCACTCTGTATGTCATAGGATAAAAAATACTCATTAGGCACATATTAAGAATTAAAAATTATAATTATTAAATTAATTATAATTATTAAATTAATATCTTTTAAATTTAAAACAAGTAGAAAATAAATAAAACATATAAAAGTTATAAATACAGCTTTGATAAAAAATATAAAATATCCCCTTCTCAAATTGATATAAATGTTATAAATGGAATGAAAAATAAATTAAAAAACAGTTTTATTAAAAGATAATATTTGTTTTGTTAGTTTTTCTTTGGATTACCGCTTTATGTTCTTACTTTTCCAAGAAAATTCAATAAATTAAATGTGCTTTACTACCAAAACTGTACAATAAAATATTTATTATCTTACTTTGCAAGTTTATTATTTTACTTCTCAATTTCTTACTTTTGTAGGAGGATATTCGACGAAATAAATGAAACATCAGTCAGTATGTATAAATGTTTATTGGTCGCTATTATAAACGCAGATGTCAACTTTTAAATGGCAAATAAAAAGAAAATTTTAAATGGCAAATAAAAAGACTGTACGCTATTCAATATGTGTTGCGTGATAAAACTTCTGTGTCTACAACTACCTCTCTTCCGAATCTTTAGAATCTACTTTTTTTTTACAACCTACAATTCCGCATGTAAATTTCGTCCGTTCATCGACGGACTAGTAAAGTACGCGTTCGTCGATGTGTTTCAAAGATAAACTCTAAGTTAAATTTTAAATTTAAAACAGAGCTTTTAATACTAATGAGATCAATTGTCAATAAAACTAAGATCACCGACAAATGTCCGATACGGACTGCTTCTCGCGCCTGCAAACACTTGTATTCAAATCACTTAAGTCTTTCTTTTTTTTTTTAGAAATTATTACGCTACCCGATTGTTCGGATTGCATTTAAGTTCATCACAATTGCATTTTCGATATTCAAATCAGTGATTTCCCCATGAGTCGTCATCGAAACTCATTTCTTTAACGACATTGTTCTTGATTGTGAAGGAAAGCAATGAAATAATAATATCTGGAACAGCATCTGTCCCGTCAATGTCGCCGCCGAGCAATTGATCCTCTATGCTCCCTCAATCGCGAATTCTTCTTTATCAAAATTGATGGATGATACTTCGTCGTTGCACTTCCTATATCGACACCATCTATTAACACTATATATAATATGCGTGGTAAGGCTGAATTTCTTATAAATAATATCTCTATCCACGCAAAAATCATTCTTTCGATTCGATTTATCCCTTCTCAAGTTTCTTCTTTACTAGCATTCATTCGTGTGCAAACTCCATCAATTATTTAAATGATGTGATCAAGAGAAAATAGCAAATTGAAGTTTGATATTGGAGAATCAAATAACTTCGCTCTAAATCGTTTCGAATGACGTAGGTTCGTCAGTTGTCAATGGTGTTACAAATTTGTTGCCTAAAGGTTTAGCGTTGCTGCGTAAAACCTGCAACAATAGATATGCGCTTATAATCATTTGAAACTTCCTTAATGTTTGAGAATTATAATTAAAATTATTGTTTATAGAATTATATTTATACAAGACAGCACGTGCAAAGATAATTGATGGCTGTGCGAAGCTGCACTACAAATTTACCGTGATAATAAACAGTCGAACGTGTCATGCAAAATGGGAAAAAGAAACATATGATAGCATCCATCTATTATATAATTATTTTTAGATGCAAACATAAATTTATATAGAAGTCTGTGGATGCCAAAGAGATAGAGCATGGATTGAATCATCCATGTAAAATTGGTCAATAAAAATAAGAGAGATAGAACGTGAAAATAGCCAGTCTCTATGTCTTTCCATTCAATCAATCACAATATGCTAGAAAAAGAAGGAAATTGATCGTTTTTACTCTCTCTCTTTCTCTTATTTTTGTTCTTTTTGTTAATCACACTTGACGTATTGTTTATATACGAATGGCGCAGTCTATGCTCTATGTCTTTGATACAAAGTTAATTTTAAAATAACTAAAATGTAATAAGCAATAGTAAAAGCAGTACGCAGCACCGTAAACACATCAAGCATGTTAATAATCACATCAAGCATGTTTACAGCTTCTAAAACATTATTAACGCCTCAGATATATATATATACAAACAAATCTTAAATAACAAAAATTCGGTATTAAGATAAAGATAATTCGATTTGAAATTTTTCTTCAAATCTTTTTTTTCAGCCGTTCTTCGATTGAAGAGAATAAATAATATATGAAACATAAGTTTTAGATGAACATCCTAAAACATTTTAGCTTGTACACTGAGAGAAAAGTTTGTAATATTTACGACTTAATTGCATAATAAGATATTATGATTAAGATCTCCATTTTTATTACTATAATGTTAATAATATTATAAACTATAATGTTAATAATAATAATAAAAAATGTTCAATGCAGTAAATTTAAGTTTGGTAAATGCTGAATAATTATTATTCGAAAGATTGCGTTGCGGATGTTAATAGCGTTAATTAGCGGATGTTAACAGCAAACAAGCATTAGGTCACAGTTAGCATGAAAGAGAATGATTGCGACAGAATTTATAAGTAAAAACATGTCCATCTATCTATATCTATCTATATCTATCGTAAGACTTTAATCGTCAGAAAAAAAGCTATCGTAAGCATTGTCATAAAATTATAATGTATTATGACCTGTGCCGTACAACAACTAACCATTTGCTCACAGATGTTTTATATCATGGAAAGAAATAAATTAATTATTGTGTGCTGCAACATTAATAATACATCTATCCAGTAAGTAACGTAACTATTACATGTTCCTGTTATATCACTTTCAAAACTTTACAAATTTGTTACTTTGATAAGCAAAAAATGATTTACACTATTTATTACTAAGCTCTACCTGTGTGATATAAAATAAATATTTTAAATTTTTATTGACCATTGTCAAATTGACCATTATATTATTTTGTCAATTCTTGCTTTCTAGTAAAATATAATTCTTTTGTATTAACGTTATAAAATTTGTAACTTACACTGATGAAAATGATGGAAATCTGGCAGACATGCATTATTCAAGAGATTATATATTAAATATGTATAGTTCATGTCATATATACATATTAGATAGATTTTCAGTGACACTCACAATGTATATTAGAACGTAAAAAAAAATCTCTGATAAAATATTTATGATAAATTAAGAAGAATTAAATAATAAATTAAAATACAAAAATTAAATAAAAATCTAAGCAAATCACAGCAAATATTGAGGAAATAAAAAAAATAGATATCTTTTTTTATTAAATTACTAAAGTTTTGAATGGTTCGAAGCAAAGTTTTAAATTCCCGAACATGCATAGGCGGAGTTAAGCGCCTTATTATTACAAGCGTTGCAATTCCGCAAGTTTTAAAAATCCATCATATTGATTATTCTACTATATATTTTCAACGTAAATTACAAATTTTGAAATAATTAATACAAGTAAAAAAAACTACAATTTGCTAAAAAGCAAGAATTGACAAAATAACATGACTAATAGCCAATAAAAATATATCTCATTTCTTTTTGGCTTATATTGCAAAGGTAGAGCTTATAAATAATTCACTTTCTGATTACCCAAGTAACAAATCTGTAAAATTTGGTATCAAATCAGTTTGTGAGATTTACACTTGAGAACATTCCCTTGTCAATAATATAATAATTGTAATCTAACATGTAATATTATTATTACAGTTATATTTTTGAGTGGAAAATTACAACTAACAGGTACGTTAGTTACGTGTAACTTTATGTGATTATTTATTAAAAAATAAAAGAATACTCATTTTTTTTCGAAAATATTGCCGTCTTATTGGCTGTCGTAACGCCAGACAAACGTACTTGTTATAGGCTTTCTACACATTACTTACAAGCATCCTAGCTGCTTTAGCTGCTTTTCTTTTAGAAGACATATAGTCGACATAAACGTCATTCTATCTTTTTTGACGATGAATAACAAAGATAGAACGACGTTTGTGTTGACCATGATTACGATCCATTTCGGCGTTACAAATGCTTCGAAGCATTTTTTGATTGGATAATAAAATTTTTGCCTCCGATTGGTCAATCAAAAGCTTCGAAGTATTTGTAGCGCCCTATGCTTCTTAAAAGGAAAGCAGCCTTTAAGTTTTAAGCTGTAAGAAATTGACCAATTATAATCGATTATTTTTCTCACATACGATTATGATTGGTCAATTTCTTCCTGGTAGAGACTTAAAGTTTAGATAATGGTTTATTATAAAAAAACCTATATAAGAGTTAAAGTTGAGTCAATGAGCTTACGATAGCTAAACCGTTCAATGAACATTACGAGCATTATAATAAAGAGCTTACGACAGACATTACGATAGATGTAGATGAATCTTTAGATGTTAATAGGCAAGCAATGACGTTTCATGAAAGCACCTTGCCAGCTCGGCGACATTCCAGACGCCGACGCCGGCATCTACAATGCCTGCCGCGGTGTCGCTTTTTCGCATCAGCCTTCCCCTTGCATTCACCATCATTATTGCGACCACTTTTCCCCCTGTGCCGTCCCCTTTTCAAATCATCGACCTTACGTTTTATCGCATCGCCGACGTAGTCCATCTCCGTTTGTGAATGCTGTTCCAGAAGATCTTTTGTCGTAGAATGAGGTAGATTCGCTAAATACGACAGATCTCTGAAAATATAAAGAGAAAAATGCATAAGTAAGCGAATCGTAAGACGGGAAAAGTTATTCTCGACGAAAATCCAATATTATATTAATAATTGATATTCGGATTTATCTTTCAGTTTCCTATGCAACTCGTAATTATATCAATTACATATTTCTTTTAAATTTTCGCGAAATTACGATCACAGATCGATGACCTTACATCCGAGTTTAATGAACATCGAGGATTAGCAAGCAAACACACTTCTCGTCGACATTAAAAATATGATAAACATGTCGTCTGATATGGGAGACAAGTACGCAGGTTCATAACGCAGAACAAAAAAAAAATCTATAAACACTTGTGCAAGAAGACTCGATTACGATTTTAGGTGAACAACAAAAAAACAAGTCGCACAATTCGATAAACTCAATGGATTGAGTCGCAAAACAGCGAGAAGGAAGGGAAGAGGAAAGAATGTTACGCACAAGAGCGAATTGTCCTAGTACTTCGGACTAACCCTCCTGAGATCATATACAACCATGAACTTTAGGCAGAGATTATCACGGAAACAATGATAACGTAGTTTTGTTTTCTCTCTCTCTCTCTCTCTCTCTCTCTCGCGCGCGTTCTCTCTGTCTCTCTTTTTCTTGAATTCTGGTTCACGCACTCTGGAGAGTGCATATTAATCTCCCTCCCTCTAAATGCTCCATGCAGATCATCTACTAATCAGCTGACAACGCAAAATAAATGATTCAGCGTCAATATAGGTAAATAATTACATAATAATTCATTATGCGTTACAAAACAATCGGCTATTTATATGTGCAATTTATTCGTCTCGCCATCATAAACGGAAATAAATCAGTTTATCAAACAAGTAATATATATTTTTAATTAAGATTGAATCAGTAAGCAACAGAATCTTTAGTAACACTTCGAGATGTCAAAATGAGACATTTTTGGTGCTTGTTTCCGCATTCGCGCAAAATCAATCCAGTTATGTAATATGATCATGACTTTTTTTTAATATTTATGTACGAGAGACAGAGTATCTGTTTGAGAATTTCGAATAAGATTCTTTTTAATTTATTGGCGCGTTTAAAAGAGATCCGGTATATTTAAATGAAACCTATGAATAAACGTGCATTCGAATAAAATTCTCGCAGATTCTAATATAATTATTTGATAATAAATATATATAATTACAATAATAGAAAGAAGAAAAGGAAAGACATACTTCAAGCCAAAAAATTTCAAAAACTATTTAAAATTGCCATTTTTAGGATTATTAATTCACATATTCAATGTGTTTTTTTTTAATAAATAATTCTTTATATCTAATAACTGTTATTAAATCTAAAAAATTATATTGTTAAAAAAACACATTGAATAGTTGAGTAAATAATCTCAAAAATGTCATTTCAAATCTTTGGCTTGGAGTGTATATAAAACACAATAACAATATAAACAATATAAACACAAAAACAATATAAACAATAAAAAAGGCAATATAAAAAATAAAATGACATGTAAAATATACGAAATTAAGAATATAATTTAGTAAGTATGTAAGTAAGTATAAGAAAAGGATAAAATTAGAAAAGGAGAGTTAGAGAAAAACACTCTCTTTCTAATTTTACCCCTTTTTATACTTAAAAAAAAGAGGGAGAGGCAAATAATAAGAACATAAAAGAATGCACTAACATCCACTCACATAACGTCGTCCCTCGAGTCGATTCGTTTCTCCGCAGGAAGAGGCTTGCAATATTGCTCCATTTGTTCGTAGGTGCACTGATGGTAGCAGCACTCCTCGACGAGTCCCGGACCAGGATCAATTCTCGACTCATCCTCGTTACTGTAGAATGGTTCGTTGTAACCACGATCCCTACACATGACCTGCAGGGCATCGCTCAGTTTTCTTGAGCACAGTTTCTGCATCCGTTGATGCGATTTCTTGAAAATGACATTGTCAGCATCGGCGGCGTACAGAACACTCAGGAAAATCAACGCTGTCAGAAGCATCGCTTCGTTCATCGCACGATCGCTACTACGTATCATCATATGATGTCAAAAATTGTAGAAGAAACGACTCTCTCTGGAACTTCCAGGAGTCTTGATATCTCGAAGCACACCTCAATATCACACTTTTCGTAGTCGCATTCGCCGGCCGAATTGTTATATATATTTATTGTTTAAATACGCTTACTATTTATATATACTGTATATTGCGACAGTTCCACGATCGCAACTGCAGAAGAACTCCTTTATTGTATTCGGTTGCGATCTAAAGTTCCGTAGTCTTTAGAAGAAGTTATTTTCCAGCACGATTACTGTTTCTTTTCCTCGACTTTTTCAATTCTCTCGTGACCACAAGAAAGAAATCGTGAAATGATGCTACGAGGGCTACGAAGTCTTGAAAAGAGCTCCGTTGGTACCAAGTTCGTTGATATAACTGGTACCGGGCCGCCTCACCACGCGGTTCTTGTTCTAGATTTCAGGGATCAGGGGGAGAGAGGGAGTAACAGTGTATATGATAAGGAGGGAGTAACAGTAGCAGAGGTAGGAGAAGAAGAAGAAGAGAAGGAGGAAGAGGAGGAGGAGGAGGAGAAGGAATAGAAGCTCGGTAGTCGGTGATAGAATCTGGTAGACGAGTTCCCGCTGGTCGTCAGCGACGTCGGCGTAAAGAGAAGTAGAGAGATCGTTAGCGGCTAGACGCACGTCCGATGGTACACAGTACACACAAATTCGTTTTTTCGTGCCATTCGAGGGGGGGACCCATTTCTCACCGAAAGTGAGAGAGTGGCCGGCGCGGCAAACGGGATGAAAGCTGGCGACGCGACGACGATTCGCTCTCACTTCGGGAAATGGCGCGCACTTCACGCTACATGAGAAGTACGAAATACATACATTCCTAAAGTATGACATAATGTATTCTTTTGTTGGACGAACTTCGCGCGCCCCTTTTGTACCAGCCGGCCGAGCGGCCGGGCGGCCGGGCCCAACCCGCCGTCTGGTTCGCGAAGACAGACCCCTTCTCTATATTTCCGCCAGCTATTCATTTGTCACTCACAGGGATACCGTCGCACTTCATCCCTCCGTCTCCTCCTGAACAAAGCAATCTTTTTATCGAGGATACGAAGAGCTCACTTCGGATGTTTCCCGTAGCCCGTAGTGAAGTCTGCGAAGTCTCGGTTTCTCTTCACGCCGCGCCACGACCGAGCACTAGACGGTTATACGATATCGCATTATGCTATTGTATCTCGCGCGAGTCCAACTAATGCTCCGTGACTGTGTTCGATGTAGCGATAAATTCAAGAAACCAGAATGAATGAATGAAAAAAATTGCATATTAGACTGGTTATTTTGGATTCATTGGATTGGAGGGGAATACCATCCATGTTAATTACCCCATTTAACCCTTCATCGGCGATATTTAATTTTGCACTTTCCGCCAGTAGTCTGGATCTTTGCAATTTAAATTTTAGTACAGATTTTTATTGCTCGAATTGTATAAAAGTATGTATACATACTTGAGAAAGCTTTAACGACTTTTTACTATCATAGTAAATACCTAACAGTAATATTGTATGATATCAAAATATTATAATTTCCCACTCAACAAATATAAATATAAATATAAATATAAATATAAATATGATATGATAACGTACGTAAAAGTTACATTGTTGAGTATAAAAATATAACAATGATTATTTTACTATTAGTTATTAGAGTTATTAGATCAGATTGTATTTTATTTATTCTTACCAGATTTAAATTTATCTATTATTCAAATAATTTACAATAAAAAAATCGATTGTAGTTTTAAAATTCTACATTGGCGGAAAATTGAAATAGATACATATAAAATTATACATCTGTATAATAAAACCTATAAGAACATCAAAAAAATTATTTGTACATATGTCTATATATAGCCATAGATATATAGGTAGCTACTTCTCATGCAATAAAAATGTGCAACGATTGCACTTTCTGTTCGGCGCAGTAGAAGAGTAAATAAAATCGCTAATGATCTGTGACGAATTGCGTTTCAGGATCGAGTGACACGTAAATAGATCGCGTTTCGCGAACAATTGCAGGAGTATGTATACCATTAAATGTCTTTAGTTCCATTATATCGATTACGTGCCTAACACAAGATACCGTTTCGAACGAAAGTGGAATAGCTGTCAGTTATGGTATTGTATCAATGAAAATAACTATTCTGTTATCTCTGAATTATCGAAGATCGACGGGAAACCAGCGAGGAGGCTAGGCCACGATATGAGGGATTCGCAAAAATACGAAAAAATCACACCAAATGATCTGTGATTCCGATCGTAGACAAAGTGTAATCCATTATCGGCAGCTTTAATTGATCGCCACGACTGTTTCGTCTCAGTCTGATTTATCGGTCGCATTTTTTTTACAGATAGAGAGGTCACTCCCCGCGACCTGCTACCCTCGTTTCCTTTCTACCGATCTTAGCAATTTCGATATCTTTTGACGAATATAGATATATATATATATATATATATATATATATATATATACACACACACACACACACACACACACACACACACACACACCACCTACGTACTATATATATCTACTACTATATATACTACTAACGTAAACTACTACTACGTTACTACGTAACTACTTACCTACTAAACTA